>NC_133491.1:1397494-1429545 GCF_025370935.1 Choristoneura fumiferana
ACAGGTGTATAAAAGTACAATACGGCTCTTTATGCGAGTCTGAAACGTGAATAATATCAGCGATATATTTTTCGTCCCACATTCATCAATAGCCGAACGGCTACCATTACAAGCTTTTTGCTTGTCGTTACTGCATATTTTCATCATACCAAATGATTTTCTACGTGGCTTTGTAAATTAATATTTCATGCGGTGTTAGCAATTCACATGTACTACACATAATTTGCTAAGGGATAGCTTTTTTGTAGTCCTCGACTCGACAAATACTGAATTGTGAAGAACCGATTGGAAAACAAAATAAATCACTATTTTAAACCAGTATTATTGTAGCAAAGTTTTTTTTTAATGCGACTGGATGGCAAACGAGCAATACAATCGAGGTATAGTAATAACTACAATTTATCGAATTTCAAGGCGTCTAAAGGATGAAAGTTCTAATTTGTAGAAGACAGCGTATTATCTACTAATACTGATAGCATGACTCTTACTTTACTCAAATCCGCTAAACGTTAAAATGTATTTTTTACAAAAATTAATGGCTTTGCTCCAAACTTCTAATCTAAAATATGATTTAGGTTAAATTTGCTTACTTAAATGAAAGCACACAGCATTTATCCTAAACTGGGTCAAAGCGTTTACGAAATGCGCAACTTTATTTTACGATCAAAAGTTACACAAGTATAAAGGTAGGTGCTTTATTTATTACGCAATATGCATACAGGATTGAAGCATAATCGTTTCACGATCCCTGATCGGAATATTAATATAACGCTGTGTACTAATTACTATAACAATTTCGATTTCTCATCAAGCTTTACGATCCAATACTAAAGCTTAGATCCTTAGCATTTGTAATCCCGCATACAACGGACTTAGCGAGCGACTTAGGAGGACACCTCCTGACATTTGATAAGGGACATTACGCAGCTCCGCCTCAATTGTAAAATTCAATGGTATCCAAGCGAAGATAAGCTGTTTCCATCCCTAGTAAGATGTCAAACTGGTTTTCGATAACGTTGATTCTCTCTGAACCCTTACCGGCGATTTGCATGTGACCTGAACAATAGCAGGTCAGTAACAGTTTTTTAATATCAGAATAGCGAGTAAAGACGAAAATATATCAATACTACAAGACTAAAACTGTCTATTTTTTGTAAGACAAGAATGACGCATGGGTGCCATATTTCTGCTGATAATAGATATTTACACAGAAGAGCCATAAATGAAAAAATAACAATACAAATAAGTGGCACATGTTCGTACAAGTTATTTAGGCGACAGTATATTATGGTGACAGTAAATCAGTAACGCAATGTTAGGATAGGACTAAATGCTAAATGTACGTACAATCAAATGGATTGAGTAGCGACCAACAGTGGAACCTTTTGCTAGCAAATGTTGAAATGTTTCTGCAATACCAGGCACCACCACGACCACAAAAAATACAAGTGCTACTAAACGACAACAAACTCAAACTCACAATATTTATTGACAAGATAATCACACTACATCACAACAAAAACACAGTAAAAACATAAATAGGAGAAGAGAGGAAAATAAGAGATATTGTGCTGTAGTTTGATGCCAAAAGGACTCAGCTCAGCATGTGCCGTAGCCCTGTAACCAGAGCTGCAGCGCTGGTTTTCAGCTGAACCCCGGTGAGTGTGCACCCACGTAACTGAACGCGTAATTATTGCGGGACATGAAAAAAAACTATATATTATATTATATATATATATATATATATATATAAAATCATGACAAATATAAGAATTATAAAATACCTATAAACATATATATGCGTGGAAATTTGTACAAGAGGATTTAAAAATAAAATAAAAGAGTAGCAATAAATTCAATAACGACAATAATAATATGAAACTATAATAAGTAAAATAAAATTAGGGACGCCTCAAGTAAGTTGGAACAACTCACATATTCATTCTACATGTTCAAAACAATCAACCTAAACCTATAATTACAAACTAAGACAAAAAATTTTTTTACAAATTAATTATATATAACATAAACATAAAGATTTACAAATTAAATAATACAATAAGAATTTATTAAAAACAGTTATACAATAAAAAAAAATAAAAAAATGTCGAAAATCACAAAAAAAAGAAATAGAAATAGCAATCATATATATAATCGCAAAAAGACACAATGATGTGGAATTGTAGCACTTGTATGGTGGCCCCGGCAGATAAGCTAAATCATTATGACATATACTGTGAAAGCGTTCGACGGTGGGTCACTAATCAACTGGCTTCTAGCATTTTTTAGATAAAAATAAATCAGAAATACTTCAAAAAGAGAGACTATCATTGAATACAATATTTATACGACACAGCATAATAGCCAAAATAAAGGAAGGACCAAGTATTACATAAAGGGAAGCCATGTAAAAGACCCACTCCGCCAGTATAGCATCCAATGGGACGCGGTGAAATATGAGAAGCAATGGTGCGTGAATGATGAATACGGAAATAAAGTGGATCTTAATGCAACTAGCGAGATAAAAAGGATTCATGCTTGGGTGACAATAGTATAAATAGACTAGAAAAAATAGGTCAGGAGAATAGGCGTGAGAAAAGAGTACGCACAATTGCATCTCTGCTGATAAATGCAGCAATCAACAATGTCGCGGCATTGGAACGGATATAGATATATTATGCAGAATACAGTCAGTATGATTTTTTATCTATACTTAGCTGATTTTTGTTGAAAAGGGATTAAGGGATCATTGCGTGATATGATATTTCAGTTTATGTGGATATTTTATATTGAGGTGTTCGGGTAGACAGAACATTATAAAAAAGCAGTCTAAGCTCAACCTTGGTGTATTACTTTTACGCGTCCCGGTCCCATACTCTGACATGGCGCAGTCGGTAGGATACGAACCTACGCTCCCACAGGGAATCTGATTTCCACTCAGAGAGAGACAGTTTAATCCAGCTTCTTTCGATTTACCAACGGTATACAGGTACATACAAATGAAAACCTATCCTTAAAGGGGTAAGGGATTTAAGGGATTTTACCAGCCAAGCTTTGTCTAGATGATAGTGAGTTAGTAGTATTTAATTATGGACCGAAAAAGCAAACTTATAGTGAATATAGCAATAAATACAAAACATAAACTGGATGTACAATAAAAATACTCGAATAATATATTCTGTTATCGTGAAACTAATAAAACAAACCGGACTTAACCTAAATATACCTCGGCTAAAGCTACAAAAGAACTATTCCGAGCCCAGAACAGCATTATCTACATTTTATTACAAAAGGTGAAAGGGCCAGATAATAATTGGGTCGAAGCGATCTCAGACAGAGGATGAAATGAAATATCACGCTCAATTGTACCGACTTTGGTATTCATTTATGTTGATGGCGAATTGTATCACTTTGGTATAAGAGGATCCCTTCTCGGTGGATCTTTCACATAGTCTTTAATTACAGTAGCGTTTATTTATTACACTGGCGTAATTTATTTGTACCCATTTTTCGGTTCATTCATCGTAAAAGTTAAAACTTAACCTAAGACGTTATAATTTTTCTTCAAATAATCAAATATCAAACTTTAAGATACAATACAATGTTGCTTGAAATCCCACTTCAATTATCGAATATACTTTAAATTCATTCTTAAGATAACAAAATTACAAAATCGAACCTATGAAAAAAGAAATGAATAAAAGAAAAAAGGGATATGATGAGACTGAAAAAGGGATGGCAGCATGAGTGATTATATAGGTATCATAAATCAACCTGTTCTATTGCGGCTCAAAGCCACAGAATCAACCAACACGGGATGGTTTGAGCAAAAATTTAATTGACAATTACTTAATTACTTCTCGTTTGAAAGGTCAACAAAGTTAATTTCGTACTATTTCTTTACATCTAACCTCTTTTAACTATATCGTCGTATCCTACGAAAGAGCCACAATTACAAAATGCTCACTTTTCAGGAGAAGCATTTTTGTGTTTCTTTCAAAATATAAGTAGTGAATTGATAATTTTGCAATTAAATAATGTGTATTAGGGTTCTAGGGTTCTGTTAAAACAAAATTTATGTTCTTAATGATACATTATAGATAGATTTTGTCCTTTAATCCTTTTTTCGCCGGACTAAATGAGTTTTAAGGGGCCATAAGCTACATTGTGCCTTTTATCGTCGAAAATTCGAGGCCACAACTACCATTAGGACCAAATTGTAGTTGTTAAAATATTTGCGTTTCAACATTTTTTAATTTTAGTATTTTTCTTGTAATACAGAAAGAAGTGGCAAATAAGAAAAATATTTTATTTTTATTTTCTAAGATTTTTTAATCATAAAGCGTAGGTACGTAGCCACAGTGATTCTCTAAAAAAAACAAGTCCATTTAAGGAAGCATAAGTGAAACTAAAAAAAAATCATACTTAAAATAAATATTTAACTTCTGAAACTCAAAATATTCTCTACGCTCTTAATATAAAATAAAATTGCACATTATTATTCACTCATCTTCAGTACTCATTGGGGATCTTTACTTATTCTTTCTCATCGTCTGTATCACCCGCAGTAGCAACACCTCCTTTCTCATGAGTAACGTTGTAAAAAAGTCATGAAATCCTTCAGGGTTTTTTTTTATTTTATTTTTGATTGATACAAAGATACTTGTCTTTATTCACTTTTATAGGGTCGTGCTTGCTCTTGCAATATTTGTAACTACACTCCTTTCCTCTATTCGCCTTTTATTATATAAGTCGTTATTGTTTTCTAGTCGTCGCGAAAATCGTAACTAAGTATATTAATTGGTAATAGGGACCAAATATTGGACAGTGTAAGTTAAGAAGTTAAGATTAACTACATTTCTTTAAAGACAACGTTTCATTATTTCTTAATGTGGTGAAAGTTTTTTTTGACATTCAAAGTGCTTGTTATAGCCTAAATTGAATAAAGATATTTTGACTTTGACTGAATATTTACAGACTGTTACCGACAACAATAGCGGGCTTGATGTTTAAGCAAACCAAGTTAATCGCAGCGCAGATTTTTGTCAGAGCTACAACACATAAATAGAAGACAAATTGATGAAGACTGAATTTTAAATAAAACTCAGATGCATTAAAAAGCAGTAGCCATCATTGTACAAATTAAACGAAGAAATAAAATGTTGGTGATATAATTTTGGAAACTTCCCGGAGTCACACCGAAGTTTTTGTCAACTTGAAAACCTTCAACTTCTCGCTACTAACCTATACTACTGAATTATTTTGCATAATGTCATCGTCGAAGAAAAAATTACGAATAATTTCTTCTCTCTGCATAACTATATCATCTAGAACTTCATCGGTTTCTTTTGTTTTCTACTAGGATAAAATTTTCATTCTGACACGGAATTGAGCTAAACTCCAAAATTGTCTTTTAATCATTGCACATTCTACATTTTCGCCAGTTTTTTCTTCGGTGATGTCATCAGGCGAAAACAATTCAGCAGTAGCAGAAAGTTAAACTTTTTCAAGTTGACGAAAACTTCGGTGTTGCTCCTGGAAAGTTTTCAAAATTATATCACCAATATTTTTTTTCGTTTTATTTAAAATTCGGTCTTCATCAATTTGTCTTCTATTTATGTGTTGTAGCTTTGAAAAAATCTGCGATTAATTTGGTTTGTTTCAACATCAAACCCGCTGTTGTTGTCTGTGACGGTCTGTAAATAATAAGAAATACTGAAACGATGTCTTTAAAAAAATATGCTTAGGTAATCTTTATTTTCTTAACTTAGGTACACTGTCTAAAATATGGTCCCGATTGTTAAACAAATAATCTAGATCTTGTTCTTTTCAGGTTCTACTTGAGACTTCTCGTTTTATTTTTCTGTAAATATAAATTAAAAGCACAGGCAAAACATTATTAATAATAAACAGTCACAGAAACCATGCCGAATTTTATAAGAAACCATAAGAGAATAATATTCTAGCCTATTGGCCGACTGACAAGAAATTAGAAGGTAAATAGATATAATAATGCCAAATATACAGCGAAAAAGGCCTCAAGTGCCATAAGAACCCAAAATCAGACATGTAAAATCACACCTTCCAAATAATTATTGTTATCAAAAAGCAATTATGTTCATTCTATGAAGCCGAAATGTTAGTAAACTGCCCAATATATCTTTAAAAAGCGAATATTTGAGCAATAATTCAACAAAACATAATTCGTCCATAGAAAAAGGACACTACCGCAATTGTGGCCACACATTTGCTATACAAATAATATTGAGCTATTACGCGATAGAAGACCGCAGTAGCCGTTCGGGCTTTATTCTAGGTAATATTAACTACTTCATTAAATTGTGTGAATTTCTTCATTAAACTATGTAAATATATAAATAAGTAACCTAAAAAAAAAAAAATACAAAAGTAAACCTAAAATAAGTAATAAACAGAATCTGAATATTGAAAAAACTTTATAAATCAATTTCGCTAAATTTACTTGGTGTTTACTTCTTTTGTTCAGCGCCATCCTTTGTAACTATTTTCACTAGTGTAAGTCCTCGACGATTCGTTTTATGGTTTTCATTGTCAATTAACGAAAAAATAGATGATCTTACAAATGAAATAAGCATTACGAATGCACGCCACTCTTCCGGCGCTGTCCGCCGAGTACCGCCGAAACGGCGCTTGCGCCCCCTCGTCGCACCCGCGTGTCTCCTTTTTGCACGCCGAATAAGGACAGCAGCGTATTTCTGGCTTTACTCCGCGTTAGAAGTGAGACATACGTAATTGTGGCTTTTTAAAATTATTTTTTTACTATTTAATAAAAAAATATTAAATTATAATTTTAAGTTATAAACATGTATCTTGATGTGTAGAATTTAATTTTACAATAAAAACTAAAAGCCCTTATGGTGATAGTGGCTCTTATCGTAGGATACGACGATATATAGGGTTAGTTATAACACTTATTTTGAAGACTCAAGGTACCATTGAGTTTCGCTTTATTTACCGACTGTGGTTGATGGATAAATAGATAAAAAAACTTAAATCACCACAACACATTCATGGCTCAACAATTATAACAATAATAGTGACATAAAAACTAACATGGATGACTTAAAATGGTGAAGTTGAGATACAGCAAAAATTGCCACGTCATTCTAACTACGCTCATCAATTTCTCAAAATTTCTCTTACCCAAAAGGAAACCAACGGAGATCTAAATAGTTTCCTTCTACCCAATCGCGAACCTAGTTGTGAAAAGAAAGTGTCGAAAAAAAGCAATAACGCCCTGCCGTCTTTCAGGTAAGCCGAGATAAGGCTAAATTGAATTGTAATACAGTCTTGAGACCCAGAATTGAATTCACAATTCGGAATAAATATTAAATTTTATATTAGAATTTCCCTTACATTACGCTACTTTACGATGTCTAAGGTATAACAGGTAAACTTGTTTTTAGCATACCCCTACATACTTTCGAAGTCGTGTCAGGGTTCGACCCTCGGCTGACACTTCTGAGTTTTTTAGAATTTATATGCGATACATTTGAAATTTACCATGAACTTCACTGCGAAGGAAAATATCGCGAGCAAACTTGCGCATGCGAAATCTGTCATTTGATTGAGTAGTTACCGAACATTGATTTCATCATCCCAGCCTATATACGTCCCACTGCTGGGCACAGGCCTCCTCTCAGAACAAGAGGGCTTGGGCCATAGTTCCCACGCGGGCCCAGTGCGGATTGGGAACTTCGCACGCACCATTGAATCGCTTCGCAGGTTTGTGCAGGTTTCCTCACGATGTTTTCCTTCACCGCAAAGCTCGTGGTAAATTTCAAATGTAATTCCGCACATGAATTCCGAAAAACTCAGAGGTGCGAGCCGGAGTTCGAACCCACGACCCTCTGCTTGAGAGGCGATAGGTCAAACCACTAGGCCACCACGGCTTCTAACAACGCTCGGAACATTGATTTAATCCCTGCAAATTGATCACTGTAAATTTTATCTGCATATTTTACTCTATATTTGTTACTTTGTTTTGCTTGCTTTATTTTTATTCAAAGAATTGTAATAATATAATTCCTCGTGCATTATTTTTGGCAATGATAGTCTTTCTGAAAGCACTCGTAGTATAAAAAGTGACATGTAAAAAAAGCTTTTTCCAGCCTAATTACACAATAAAGGCCTTAACTTTTTTTGCCAATTAAAATACGAAATCCTAAACAGAGAGCAATGAATGAACTGAAACAATTTTATTACTTTGTTCACCCGCAAAGGTTGATTGATTTAACATCCTATAGCAGGGTTTCGCAAAGTGGGGTACGCGAACCCCTAGGGGTTCGCCATTCGACGGCAGGGGGTTCGCGACAAGATTTACGTAATGGTCGCGTGATGACTGGCAGGCAAGTGCGGCACACATGGTGGCGCGCGCGCGACTGATTTCGTCGTTCAACAGTCAATTTTATTATTTTCTTTGGGCGGTTAGGGGCGGGGGGGGGGGGATTTAATTAGTTAAGGGGTTCGCTGTCACCTGGAAACTTTAACAGGGGTACGTGGAGCCGAAAGTTTGAGAAACCCTGTCCTATAGAATGAATCTAGATTAGGTTAGTTTCATAACATTCATTCATAAGTGCTTGTTATAGCCTAAATTGAATAAAGATATTTTGACTCTGACTTTGACTTTGATTTCTGAAAAAGTTTTAGTAATAACTTCATTAAAGTTACAGAAAACGAAACATGACGACAAATGAAATCCAACAAACACTAGAGAACCCCACAAAACCTTATCCAGTGCTTTCTCCATAACTCCCACTTACGGCAAAGTAACCCCTACACCTGAAAGCTGACACCGAAACAATATATACAATTGAGGGAGCCACCGTGAAAAGAAAACGTGTTCTTGTAAAAGTCTACCTTTGTAGAGATATTTTTAGACGACAAAGGGAACCAATAGTTTATTATTCATGCCTTTAAAAGAAACCCGTCTGTTTGGTTATTGTACGTTACTTATTCATTTTTAAGTCTTTGATATTAAAACTTTCATTGAACTGAATAAGAACATGAAACTACCGTGAGACTCACTCATATTAAATAATATTGACCAGAACATGTCGAGATAAACTCGATTTAAGACGTGAGTTATCCGTGTCAATATATTTAATATGAACTCAATAAGCCTTAATATTTTTTTACTGAAACTTTTTAACTTCAAACGACAGTATTACACCAGAAAAAAGGTGAAAGTCTTTCATGTTATAAGCCGTATAACTGATGAAACATTGGGGTGGTAAAGCAATTTCTTGTTCAGCTATTCTTAATGTATACCTACCACAACGAAACAATAATAAATTTACTTTTATTTTCCAAGGCTAATTTCACTTTGTCGCAAAGGACGTCGGCCACGACACTCGAATAAATAACATTCATTATGTCTCAACTCCGGAGCAAAATCGAATTATCCTGGCGAAGGAGAGGTTCTATAAATAAATAAGCAATAATTTAGACTGGAGTGGGTAAATAAAGTACAAGTTTCTTTTACACCGGGTCGATGACAAACGCCAGAGTCTGTCGACGCAGGAAAATGTACTAATAATCAAAGCAGCAAGACATCGTTTAAACAGTTATGTACTCACAAACGGTCGCTGCTCTAAAACGAAAAGAAAGAGGGTAGGTACGTGGATGATTTGGTGACTATTTTGAGAGGCCAATTCAAGCAATCAATGGAAATCAGGTCTTGATGCAGCGATACTAAGCATCAAAATATTGGACAGTCTACCGCAATCTTTGATACAAAATGCAGACTTCAGTTTCAATTGAAAAACCAATTTCTTATACTACTACTATCAAAGCAATACCTTCAGTCTAAGGCGCAGGAGCGTACAATTTATCAGGACAGGAGCTCATTAAAGGTAGCGAAGTCTTTAATCTATAGAATATGTTATGTCTAAACCAATTAGTCCTCCATAATATCTTCTTCCTTTTATAAAAGAAAGCAGTTAAACTTCAAACACGTTCCCAAAACACGGACAAATCGTAATTAAGTTCACAAGTAATCAGGGCAAATTTAATCAAATTCAATTATCCAGGTGAAGCTAAACAAGGGAACTCGTTAAGACCAGAAACGCGTGATAATTCAGAACAAGTCACGTAGACAAAGGAAAATTTCTAGGTTTTAACAAAGCTTTGAAAAAATAGCCTTGAGGGATTACGTAGTAGTTTTATAGTAGGGGAGGCCATGATGCTAAATGGGGGTTAACTCAAGCGTCGTGGAGACCTATTAGATTTTGTAGATTAGTTAATAGGAAGAAAAAAAGTTATGTTTCCATTTCCAGTGGTTGGGGAAGCGTCTACGGATTTTCAAAAAGGTAAAAAATATATTACAAGGAAATGCTTAAGCGTGTCAGATATTGTAGGTACTATAGATGCCCCAGGATGTCTCTGATATGGAAAGTATTTGTCTGACGACTTGCGTGGCAGGGGTAGCCATCCAGAAGGATAGAAAATAAAAAAATATTCCGCGCGTCATATTCACAGGGGTATGTTAAGTGAACCCTAAATATGCTCCCATTCAAATGACTGATGATTCGGAAGCGGCGCAAGCTCGTAGCGATTTTTTTTAAATGCAGAAAAGAATCCAAAATTATAATGGACTTATATATGGTAGAGGTAAGCAGGATGCCAGTATACTTCCTTATATTCATCTGGCACGCTCGAGTCAATCCCAAAATACCCTCTTGGGCTCCCCTACTTTTACACCTTGTTAGAAAATACGCCTTGTTTTCCTTAGGCTTGTACTCACTACACAATGCCTGTGCCTGAACTAACACGTTCTGAGGCCAGCGAGTACTTTGAAGGTATATTTAGTAAGAGATTAGGAGTATGTTTTTTGATCTGTGTGAAAGCAGTACAAACAAATCCTATGTAATTTTCAAGAGCAGTCAAGCGGACCTCCGATAAAAGGTCTGGTAAATGTAAATATTAAACAAACAGCTCTTTACTTCTATCTTTTATTTTCACGTTTCTACAATGCAGACGCGACCACCATCCGAAGAAATAAAACAAAAGTGTGGTAGAAGAAATAATAAGAAAATTAACACCTCATGTGGAACCAGGGTTAACATTTACAAATTTGAAAACTCCCGATAAAACTCCTGAGTTTAGGTACGAATTCCTGATATTTCGGGTAAACTCCCGAATTACGGATAAGTGATACACTTTCTGATACGTCAGAAAACTTCTCTTACGTAGTGCGTTAAATTCACCGAACTTCTCTTCGTATAGATTGGATTGAGATGAACGAAACCAGTGGCGTAGCTGGGTAACCAAAGGCCCTGGGGCAAACAATAAACTAGCGCCCCAACTAAACTATTTAAAATAGTTTGTTCCGTATTCGTCGTGTTCCGATTTCGAGTTACTCCAGATTTGACATTTATAGTTTGTAAATCAAAGTCCGAGCATCAAAGCACTAGCCCCTTCTAGCCGTCCGGTAGCTACGCCACTGAACGAAACCTAAGCCCGGAAAGTAAAAAGACAATACGAAACGAAAAATAAAACCTTTTTTTCCAAGATAAAGGATCTTTAATTTGGAAAAACATCACGATCGTCGTATTAATTTTCCCCGAGGCGAGGCAATAAAAGGGTGACCTTTAATCAAGGAAATAAGCGGCTGTAAAAGCACTGTCCAATATTGGACAATAACTGGGAAGAGTTGTGATAGAAGTTTTGATTGATTTAGTTTCTGTTATCTGAGCTTTAGAGCCTGCTCGGGCTCGGGTTTTATTTGATTGTTACGTTTTATATTTTCTGCTGGTTTAAGAGCCAAGCAACAGAGAGGACAGATCAAAAGCGATTTTTTTAGCTTTAGAAACACTAAATAGTAGATTGCAACAAGAGCATAAAACGAACTATTATACCCGAGGCGTTTATATAGCCACCCGAGCCGGTACGGAAAATGGGTTTAAAGCTAGAGTTTTACATACTGCTTTTCACTTCGATGGCAAGGAAATGAAATATCGACAGTGGAAACAATTATTCACCTACTATGTACCTTTTATTGTTCATGCATTATTTTAGTTTTATTGATCTATTTTTTTTTTAGTTTTATATATATTTAAATTATATAAAAACTAGCTTTTGCCCGCGGTTACGCCCGCGTGGAATTCGTTTATCGCGTGCTGTTCCCTCGGGAACTTTGCATTTTTCGGCCCATAAACTATCTCTATGCCAAAAACCACGTCGATCCGTCGCTCCCTTTCGACGTGAAAGACGGACAAACATACAAACACACACACTTTCGCATTTATAATATTAGTATGGAAGTATGGATATATGTAGAAACTTCTTTTTTGTGGCTGTTTACACCTGATTGCCTTGGTTTTAGACGAAGATATAGACTTTATGCACTAGAGCATAAATAGTCATTTTATGTCGCCTAGATCCAGCATAAACGAACTTTACGAGCATGAGAAGTGAAATTTTATTTGACATGTAGCTTATAAGCTCAGTATTCCAAAAAACGTCGTCTCTTTTGTCAGACAAGATGCTGGGGAGTCTTTTAATTACTCCCCCATATTTACTATCTCTGAATATCAAATACATCCCAGGCAATCCCAAGCTAGAATAAAGAGCGATATTGCATCACTGCACTGGTGCGTCAGCACAGCTTTCGGGGTTTAATTAACAGAGAGAAATAATTTTAAACATTTAGACGACGGTAAGGAAAAAAAATGATAAAGTTTAGTATTTTGCTAAAATGTATTCCTTCCTTTCTTTTTAATTGTAAAGGTTGCTTGTAAGAGATCGCTTTGAAGCGATAAGGCCGCCTATGACCTTGGAAAATCTCCATATACCTGTGTTTTCTATACTACTCACTATGCGATAATCATCATAATCAGCCGGAAGACGTCCACTGCTGACTGAACAAACGCCTCCCCCTTAGAACGCCACAATGAACGACCACTCGCCACCGGTTGTGCATCCACCGGTTTCTCGCAACTCACGATGTCGTCAGTCCACCTGGTGGGAGGCCTGCCAACGCTTCGACTTCCGGTACTTGGTCGCCACTCGAAGACTTTTCTCCCCCAACGGTCATCTGTTCTTCGAGCGATGTAGCCCGCCCATTGCCACTTCAACTTGCATATTTTCCAGATACAGCTATTATTTTTACAGCTAGCTAGATATTTTTTACAGCTTACTATGTGTTGGTGTTCAATAAAGAGTTATTGTATTGTATTTTACAGCCTACAGCTTTGAAAGATTATGAGTTGAATACACTCATCGCGTGTCTAATGTAGTCAAACCGACCACAATTTTCAATTTATTATTCTAATAGTCTTGTTGAAAACAAAAACAAACGGTCGAGTATTTCGCCGTGTGTTTAATCTTAATCACATAAGTCGACCTAATAGAATGTATGTCCTGGCTTTCACTAAGTGGCTCCTAATGAACGTGTGGCATGACTGTATCCCGGGTCTGGCCGAGTTGTAACAATAGGATTGATTGTGGATTGTGGTGGCGAAAAGGGTAAGCCAATAGAGAAGTTAACTCGGTTTTCGAGCGAATAATGTTATTAAGACTAACGGGCTGTCCAAGTTTCTAATAACAAGCGACAGGTATAAAATTCCTTAAATTAATTTCACAAGTTATGCAGAAATTGAAAATTCGAGAAGACGTCACCCGGATCTAACTCTGTTACAGTCAAAAAGTCATTGGCAGGGAATAGTTATATCATTAACCAACAGATATTTTAGCTGTCAAACAGGGACGTTGGTTTACGCCCGAGAAAAACAGAAAACACAAATAAGCCTCCTTCGGGCTTTCAGGTAAAAAAATAACAGAACGAAAAAAGCTTTCCTTTATGCTCCACAATACAACAATGTCGAAAGAGGTAATAATATAATAAACACAGTAAGAGCTGAATCAGATTATCAGATGAAGCCCCGACAGTCAGATTACAGGGAAATCCAATTAACTTCCCCGCACAACTAGTTTTGATGACTAGTGACAAGTGTATGATATGTGTTGCAATGCAACTGAGTGACAGAACTTTCCAGTACGGCGTTTTTATGACTGTGTGCGTAATACTGCTGGAAATTTATCGTACTGATAGACACGCGAACTAACATATCTACTGCTTTGAAGGCCATGAGCACTCCTGAAATGTAAAAACTTGGAGCAAGTACGTACTGTGAATGAATTTACTCTATTAAGTTGTACGAAATGGTCAGATCACGTTATTAAAGTCGCGGGTTCATGGTGGATGCAGGCCACATCCAACCGAAGTAACTGGAGGTCTACGGGGGAGGCCTATGTGAAACAGTAGACGTCCTACAGCTGATGTGATGATTAGGATGAGGGAGTTGTATTGGTACCGTGATTTATCACAAGAAAGCCCGTCGAACTATAAAAAAATGGAAAAAGTACTATTTCTATTTCACAATTCAATCACTTTGATTGGGACTTATTGATCGTTAACTACACCACATTAAAAAAAAATCGGCAACCATACAAATAGATTTACTATGGCCAATAGGAACCGAAACATCCTGTTTTTTTTTAACTTTCCAGCATTTAGAGCGTTTTCAAATCCCGTCATGGCAACCCCACACCGGATCCGGTTTAACCCCGGCCCGGTTTCCAATCAGGGCGCGAAGGTTCGTTTGCGACCGCGGGCCGGGAAAGTGTTTGTCCAGCTTTCATATGAAGGGTTAATGAGGATTTTGTCTCGTTAAGCGGTCGGGAACTATCAGCATGTAATTGTCTAGTAGTACCTACTGGCTACTGTTATAGATAGGTGCGAATAGATAAATAACTATCGTCACGAAATCTGCTGTATGCTTTCCTATAGAAACTTGCACAGTTTCCCGTAGTATTCCATGGGATAGCGATA
The DNA here is from genome assembly GCF_025370935.1 of Choristoneura fumiferana. Classification (NCBI taxonomy): domain Eukaryota; kingdom Metazoa; phylum Arthropoda; class Insecta; order Lepidoptera; family Tortricidae; genus Choristoneura; species Choristoneura fumiferana. The sequence goes on from NC_133491.1 coordinate 1,412,367, forward strand.
AACGAGTTTTTCGCTGACGGAATCAGGGGAAAAAGCGAGTAATTAATAAAGTACTTAAATCGAAATAAGATATCAGCAACTTAAAAATTCACAGTATTAGGATAAACTTAACCCTTAATAAGGCCCCATTTATTGGAGCATACTACCACAGCGAATTGGGAACTTCGCACGCACCATTTAATCGCTTCGCTGGTTCGTGCAGGTTTCCTCACGATGTTTTCCTTCACCGCAAAGCTCGTTGTAAATTTCAAATGTAATTCCGCACATGAATTTCGTACTGGGCCCGCGTGGGAACTATGGCCCAAGCCCTCTTGTTCTGAGAGGAGGCCTGTGCCCAGCAGTGGGACGTATATAGGCTGGGATGATGATGATGACTACCACAGAATCAAAAGCAGCCATCGTATACATACCTGACAATGAATATTTTTAAAGCTAGTCGTATTTTTAATAATTACAATGGAAATTGTGACGTATTATGAAATTAGTTTTTACGTAAGGGTTAAACAAAACAGGCCTATGACAGACACAAATAAAATAAGCTTTACCTAAACACCTTTAACGTGTGAGTTATTATTTTTCGTTTCCTCAAATATGTACATCAAATTACTACAAATGTACACTATGTAGTTGGAGTGATCTTCAAATCCCTTATCTCTTAGTTCACGTCGACTCAGGAAAAGTCTTCAGGGACTAAATTCAAGCTATACAAGTAGTTACCTAATCCTTTTCACAAAGGCTGAATTCCCTGAGCGGAGACTCCGGTGGCTCAATTTTTCTCATTTTTGATTTACCGCTGTTGGCTGATTAGTTACGATAAAGTTCCCGCTCTTGGGAATCGTCGGTGTCCGACGATTTCGTAGGATATATGTGAGAGTTATAAAATATTATTTACCTACTACAGGCCATAAGCCCATAACTTCATATTAGGCCTTTTACTTGTGGCTTGGAAATAGCTTTTTTACTTTTGTGTTGTTCGATCGAATTCGCGAAACAAAAAACTACAGCGCCACAAATACGCGAATTTGAGCGTAGGTCCATCTATCCGGCAGCGGATTTTCAACACTACTGAAGTACAGTCGGAGTAAAAAAATGTTCGTCACCTTATGATCTATTTTCCTTTGCTCAGTATGAGCGATAATCTGCTTTACCAATTGAGTATGACATACTGCATCAAACTGTCAAACTGCTAAACATAATCTTGTTTAAAAGTGACCATGGCAACCCTACCACTACACCTTGGCACTGACAAACACTGACAATTAAATAGAACATTATTTGATTCAAACTCTTAAGACGCTGTTTATTAAAAAGATTTGGTATTAATATGAAACTAGATATATGTTAGAGGTGTATACTATTTTGACCCTTATTATCATGTCTAGTAAGTATAATTTGATATGCACTTGTCTACTTAGTGTTTTGATTTCAAAACGTACTAAGAGTCTATGACTGTATAAAGGAATCAATTCAATAACTGACGAAGGTTTTCCTACTCCCACTGTACTTGTGTTTTGTTCAATATTTTCCACTGAATCCACGTTAAAAATCCAAACAATTCTCCCAACTCAATACAAATTCAACGCCCGCTGTCGCTTACCAGACCAAAATTAAGTAGCCATTGTACGCTCAACCCCCATTTCGTGGAAATTTTCCTTTGCCACGGATCCTATTGAGCACCGTTACTTTAGCTCCGCTATTGTTTCACCAAAACAAGGAAATTTTTGAAGCTTAAGTTCCAAGTTGTTTCGTGAGGCTTTGTTTGCCGCGCGACGGAAAAGCGATTCTTTTCATGCTAAAATTAGTTCTGTTACCAAGTTAAATTATACAGTTCCACAATGACAACGGATGGGATTTTATTTTAATTAAGTTATTTAAAGTTCTCGAATAGAGACCGCGGATTGGCAAACGCAGAGTACAACCTCCACCAAAACGAGATGGCCAATGACCTGGTTAAAGCCTCGGGGTCACGATGGGTGCAGACCGCTTCCTGAAGCAACTGGAGGTCTATGGGGGAGGCCTATGTCCAACAATGGACGTCCTACGGCTGATATGATGATAATGTAAGTTATTTAAATACCTGCGAAAGTCATAAGGTCCAAGTTGGAAAAGACCTCCGTTAATAAGAAACTCTGGATCAGCTCACTGTTGACGCATCAGTCTAAATATCTCGTAATAAGAAGCAAGAATTTACCATAGAAATACCAACGAAAGAACAGTACTCATTCAATCTTTTTCAAGCTACAGCTAGGACAGTGAGGTATTAAGTAACCGACATCGCGACGTCGCAAATACCAGTCTCAATGGCAAAGCTCTTTGAGACTTCTGGAATATTCTAGAAGCTACTAAGTACTTACGTTCTCCTCGACGGTCTTTTTTATCTTAGCGCTGGCCTCGCTCACTTTGGCCCCGGCTTTATTCACGGCGGAGTAAAGGAAGTTGCCGAGGGACTTAGCACCAGCCACCGCTTTCGTTGTCACTGTTGAGGTAAAAGTTGCGAGGTTATTTTTGTCGCCGAATTATTGGTTCATCGACGTGTCGCTTCATCGAATTTTCACTTTACTTATTTAATTTAAAATTTATGTTATGATTCATTTATTTGCATTTGGCTAGTGCTTCGATGTCGTAAAAAGTAGGTAGTACTGCTGAAACTAGTAATTTCGATGAAGATTTTAGTTTGACATATCAATAATAGGTTATACTAAGAAAATATCAGTAATACCTAAATGTGAAAAACATAGTATGTCTTATATGTACAGGCGACAAACTTAAGCCCCTTCTTAAATATAATCTGTGTTGACAGAGTTTTCGTGGTCATCGCTTGAATATCATGTCATGATATCATGAAGGTGCACTACTGAATCTGCATCACAACTTTCTCGGGAAAATAAGGTTTCCCCCTTGCCTTCCACACCGCAAAGCTGGAGTTCAGAGTTCGTAGTTGGCAATAGAGAGCGCTGCTGCCAACTGTTACATCAGGTCCCTTCGTCGCTTTTTCGTTCACTTTTTTAAATTGAAAAGGGGCCCCTTGTAAGGTTTTACAGTATGACCACCGATGTCGGGTATCGGCCATGTCTATCAACGAGTTAATAGATAAGCAACGCATTAAGTAGAGCAAGTTGTAAAGAAACATAACTCCTTCATACAAGCAAGTTGGGTAACTTTTTTATTTTTCAATACAGTCAGCAGCAGAAGTGAATGAATGGTACCAAATAATTTACCTACTAGAAGATTCTGCTAACTTGAAACTTTGTAGATTATTTTGGGCAAACGCTCATTCACTTCTGCCTGCTAACTGTACAATATAATAAGATGTAAAATTGTTAGTAGGAATAAAAAATTAAAAATGGTAGGATAGAAAAAAACATACTAACACTCCTGCATGTCGGGTACCTCGATAGCGTCAAGCGACAATAATTTCCTGCCCTGATGATCTGGAAACGGGACGAACAAAATAGGGATAAAACAAAATACTTAGCAAAATACAGAAAAATAAAAAAAAAACACCACAAAATAAAATAAAACAAAAAGGGTTTAAGAAATGTGTGAAACAGTCCTGAATGTAGCCTAAAGAAAACGCTAACGTCATACAAAAGTAAACAAATACTTTAAAATAATAATAATTATGAGTAAAATCATAATTGCTAAACAGATTTTTATAACGTGAAAATAAAATCCAAACCTACGACAACTCAGATAAATGCGCAGATATTGCTTATCGCAACTTGAAATGTAAGAGTACCTAATAAATAACATTTTAAAACTACCTGATTAGCTTTTTCACTACTTATGTGCTAACTAGACCAATAAGATAAATATTTATTTCCTTTACTTCACGAACATACAATTACTTAGGGGCTGTTACACCATCCATTGATTAGTGTTAACTGACGGTTAAATGTGATGCCGTCTCTATTTGTTTTGTTCGAATAGGCGGTGACGGCATCACATTTAACCGTCAGTTAACACTAATCAATGGATGGTGAAACAGCCCCTTATAGTTACAGACCATGTCTAGTGCGATAAATCGATAATACAGCAAAAACTCTAAATTAAGGACGCACTAACAGAAGGCACGCACTAGCAGGTGGTAGGACCTTGTGCAAGGTCCGCCCGGATTGCTACCACCATCTTGCTCGCTAATCCTGCCGTGAAGCAGCAGTGCTTGCGCTATTGTGTTTCGACGTGGAGAGTAAGACAGCCGGTGAAATTACTGGCACTTGAGGTATTCTATCTTAGGCCTCTAGGTTGGCAACGCATCTGCAATACCCTTGGTGTTGCAGATGTTTATGGGCGTTGGTGATCTCTTACCATCAGGAGACCCATTTGCTTGTTTGACATCCAGTTGAATAAAAAAAAAAGAAGGTAAGCGTGTTAGCCATTCAGAAATCTTTAAAATGTCGATTGCTATACAGCTATAAAACATCTAATTAAGCTACTGCGTATATCGATAACTTGAACTAATCAATTCCTTACGCCTGCTCTTGCCACGTGTGAGGAAATTTAATTTAATTATTTATATGACAGAACTAATTTTCCTCTACGCTTTCGTTTACTATTTATAATATTAAGGGACTGTTTCACCATCCATTGATTAGTCTTAACTGACGGTTAAATGTGATGCCGAACCAAACAAATAGAGAAACACATATTATATATGAAACGGATACAAAATTCAGATCTATTGTCAAGAAGACATTAATATCTAAGGCGTATTATAAAGTTAATGATTATATCATGGACAGGGATATTTGGAAATAATTCCGATCCGCATTAGCGATCCCTTCAAATAGCGAAATTGTGTTAAATACTTGTGATGTATACATATCATTTAATAATATTGTACGTAAATCTGTTTAAAAGAATATACCTCGCTGAGTTTCTGGCCATATACTTCTCAACAGAGGTTTTTCCGAACCGGTGGTAGATTTTTTTTACATTCATAAGTGTTTGTTATAGCCTAAATTGAATAAAGATATTTTGACTTTGACCGTGACTTTAGAGACGGCGTCACATTTAACCGTCAGTTAAATACTGATCAATGGATGGTGAAACAGCCCCTAGTGTTAACTGGCGGTTAGGTGTGATGCCGTCTCTATTTGTTTTGATCGAATAGACAGCATTGGCGTCGAAAATTAGCCTGTGACATACGGACGGACGGACAGACAGACAGACCGACTTGACGAAACTATAAGGGTTCCGTTTTTGCCATTTTGGCTCCGGAACTAAAAATTGGCACGACTAGCTGCTGCATAGTGCATAATACAATTGCAATCCTGAATGATGAAGATAATAAACTCGGGAATACTGGACCAGTAGAAATAGTTAATTTGGCAACGAAACGAGACTGAGCAATGGGTACAGCAATTCAATTCTGCGCTGACGTTTTAAATGCACACGCTTCTTGCGAAAACAGACGTGGCTCGGATTTTGTTTCACATATATTTTTTCATTTAAAAAAAGACGTTTTTATAAATGCTTCATTTAAATATCCTCATTACGCACATTCTGGTGGAAACGCGCCCTGATTGTAATTTTTGCCTAGATTATCGCATTAGGCAATGCCTGTACCTAATGAAAATTCCTTAAATGTTTGAAATAAAAGTTTGTGAGTGAGTGAGTGAGTTTGTAAGTGAGTGAGTATGTTTGATACTTCTTCACGCTGAACCAGCTGGACGGATTTGGATGAAATTTAGCAAAAAGTTAGTTTATAACCTGGATTAAAACATAGGATACTTTTTATCCCGATGTTCCCACGGGATAGGAATAAACGTATACCTTTACTTCCCCTAATTTCATTTGCCCGAATTTCATTTGCCATACCAACGTTTGCCATAAAATATGTAGAACCGTGCTGTTTTCAGGATTTTTTTAAATGTCATGATATAGAATGCAGTAGGTTAGGTTAGGTTGGTTTAATATTAACTCTGAAGAAATTACTATTTCAGAAATAAATTACTTTATGGCAAATGAAAATTCTAGAAAACGATACATTCGGGCATATGAAATTCGGGCAAACGATAGAGAACCAGGAATAAAATGTCTAACTAATAACCACTGGGTTGAGAGTCATGAAATTTGGTATGTAGATAGTTGGACATCTGGAATAACACATAGGCTACTTTTTATTCCGATATTCCCACGGGATAGGGCTAAAATCTCGAATTAACAACCGCTGGGTTTAGAGTCATGAAATTTAGCAAATTTTAATTTAACATCAATGAAAACCACGATGTAATTTTAGGGAATTCCCACGAGAATCAAATAAAACACCGGAATTTCAATTTAACTGCTGTATGTAATGATTTACGCGTGCGAAGACGCGGGTAAACGCTAGTAAATAGATAGATTTCTAGCACACAATTGAGGGGTCCACGTACCGTTGCCGACGCCTTGAGGCTGTTCCTCGGTGGGGGTCCCGCCGGTGGAGGCCGGTCTACTGTCCGCGCCGCCGGTCGCGCTGGACAAGGGAACGGGTTACATAACGACTACATACAAGAGTAAACACACTCGCTCTATATGTATAGCACAAAAGTTACAAGTGCTATAAGGTTAGTATGTGCAGTCGAACCATTTGATTCCTACCTGACCCACCGTAGAACGTTCTCACAGTAAGTGTCATAATAAATTTCCTTGTCAAGCAATGCGATGTCACTGTGACTTTTCTTACGAAAAGGTTCCACAGTGGCTCACGATTCAGTTGGTTCGAGTGTACTAAAAAATTATAATGACTCCGTCAGTTATATCAGAAAATATAGGACAAGTGTTGTAAATTAATTAAACCCAAATGGAATATTGTCCATTATAAATTAGGAGCAAAATTAAATAAGCAATAGTGAATGTTGTCTAAATCAGGTTTTAAATGTAAGCCCAAAACAAATCATTACGGGTGCAACAATTTACGATTCGTCATATTTCTGAATGTATACGTAAATATGTGGTCGTTTTTTTTCGCCATACATCAAATTTGTCAATGTTACCATAGGATAAGGTTTTATTTTCGACGATATTCAGGATGGACAATTTTCCTTCTTGATGTAAGTATTTAAAATTGTCATTTTTCTGCTTCGAGTTGTCCATTTTCCATTTGCACCAAATGACAGTAAATCGTATTTTTGCTTTTGTAAATTAAAGAAAAAATAAAGAAGATATAGCCAGACTATCCAGTTAAAGGTGCGACCAAACCGCTGCTTAAAAAACGGTGACGGCACGGAATCGCAGTGGCGCACCGTATGCGCACCGTTTTTATCGCATGCTCTGCACACCGCTGCTTCTTCTTCTTTTAAAATATGGCTTTTCTGTCCTAATTAATACGACAATTTCGCCAGTGTCGAGGTAAACTTTCTTTGAGAGGCATACGTTGTACGGTGATTGTAGTTTTTGCAACTTGATAGAAAAATTCGAGAAACCACGTGGAGACCACTTGCGCATTAAAAAATGTTAGACACGAGAGCAATATAGAATTTGTTGCACGGCGTGACGTCACAGTCCCCCGCTCCCGAACTTTGACGCGCTTCATTTTTGTAATTTTTTGGTTATGTGCCCAATGTGTTCTGATAAACTGACGGACTAACCCCGTTTCACTACCATTTGATTAAATTTATCTGACGGATAAATGTGATGCCGTCGCTGTTTGTTTTGTTCGAATAGACGGAGACATCAGCTTTATCCGTCAAATAAAATTAATTATATATTTTTTTACCCAGGATGAATTTTTACAAATTATGTCCAGTTGGGTTTGTAGTTTTCGTGGTATTGCGGCAGGTGGCGGCCGGGTCGCGCCTCGCGATCTAGCTATTGTTCATAAATTTTTAATATCGACAATAAAGCTAGAAAAGAAACCGACTGACAGCGCAAGCGGAGCAGTGCGCGCGGCGCGCGGAGGCGATACTGGTTGTAATATTCGAGCTAACGTGAAAGTGGCCATGCAGAATACCGCGCCACGCTTATTTCCCGCGCGGCATCTGTGTGGCCTCTTTCACGTTAGCTCGAATATTACAACCGGTACCGCCTCCACGCCGCGGCGCACCGCTCCACCATCGCCATCGTTGTAAGTGGATTAGCCAACGTCTACGACCAACCGTCACAGCCGCCGACCAGCAGGGCCACTACGAAACTCGAAACTCGAAGTTCGTGTCGTGCGGTCCCTCTCGCTCTCGTATCAAATAGTATAAGTATCAGAGGGACCGCACCACACGAACTTCGAGTTTTGTAGTAGCCTTGCAGTGGCCGTATCTAACGCCCGAGTGCTTGCGGTCGCATTCACCGTCTCTTTCTCATCATCATCATCAAATATCAGCCATAGGACGCCCGCTAATGGACATAGCCCTCCAGTAGCTTCGGTTGGAAGCGGCCTGGATCCACTGAACCCGCGGCTCTGAGGCCGTATTGCCTAACGCGCTGACGTTCGCGATCGCATTCACCATCTCTTTCTAGCCTCGTCTTATATCGTACGTCAGAAAGAAATGTTGAGAACGATTGTGATTCCAAGCGTGTTAGAAAATAAGGCTGGTCATTCGTCAGTCTCGTTGGTGAACGTCCTAAGTCGCGCTTGCTGATCCGCGGTCATTCAAGAACTTCACATTTCTCTCTACCGTCATCTTGCGTGACAGAAGAAATGGTGAAAACGATTTTACATACCAAACGACAGTGCGTCCGTGCGTAAACAATAAGGCCACAGATTTAGCTCGAGATAGTAAGCAAATCCACAAGTTTTATACAATTGGTAACAGAAGCGACAGAAAGAGTACAAATCTGACAATATACAGTCCTCATCCAATAAACAAGAAATAATGATCAAAATGTACAGGTCGGTTCACAAGAGCTAGCACGAATGGATTGAACGAAAGTAATGTCACTAGACATTTTTTTTTGGAAATGCATGACATTTTCACATTTGTGTGAAGTGTATTCAAATAGGTAACACATAGGTACTTTCATTCACTCAGTTATTCCATTCATGTCAACTCTTGTGAAGCGACCTGTAAAGCCTGAAGTAATACTGATGCCGAATGTTTTATTGGTTATTGGATAAGAGTAATAAAGTTCAATATCATCATTTAGTTCAAACACATTCATTGGCTAATTTATTGTATACCGTGCTGTGCTATCGCCTCTCAAGCAGAGGGTCGTGAGTTCAAACCCCGTCTCACACACTGAGTTTTTCAAAATTCATGTGCGGAATTACCTTTGAAATTTACCACGAGCTTTGCGGCGAAGGAAAACATTGTGAGGAAACCTGCACAAACCTGCGAAGCGATTCAATGGTGCGTGTGAAGCTCCCAATCCGCACTGGGCCCACGTGGGAGCTATGGCCCAAGCCCTCTTGTTCTGAGAGGAGGCCTGTGCTGTACAGTCGCCATTTGATATTCCGATATTTTTTATCACCTTGGCCGCTCCGAAATCTGATGGCGCCTGCTGGGCTACTACGAAGCTCGATACTCTAAGTTCGTATCGTAAGCCCTTTCACTCTCGTATTAAATAGTGTCAGAGTGTCCGAGACACGAACTTCGAGTTTCGTAGTAGCCCTGCTGTACATAGATAATCTTGATTTTTGCTCAGTGCAGCCCTATTCTGTTGAGTGGGTTAAACGTATACTCAATGAGCGACCACCAAGAAGGCGTTGTTATTTACCCATTTCAACAATAAATTAAACTTTTATTGCCCTTTTTCTCAGGCAATGTCGAAAGGTCGAAATGAATGTATTTAAACAGCTTATCCTAAAGATTATAGTAATAAGTAAATTGATAAAAACACTAATTTAATAGAATGCACAATGAGAAATAAAAAATGGGGGTTTGAGCAGAGTCAATGAGTTCACAGAGACAAGTGTTATTTATGGAAACAATAATAAAAAAGGTAATGCCCAATCCCTTTTGATCTGATTAAAAAAAACTAATTCAAATTTGGAATGATAAATCCATTGAAAAAGCCAGTGAATGTAAAAGAATTCTGGCGAAAAAACCACAGCCTAAGTATGGTTGGTTGATCCATTCTATTGTGTTATACATGTGGAAATGTTTGAAGTGAAGGTATATAAAATTATGTAGGTATAAAGGCTGAACAGCAGACATGACAACTGTCAAGTCAATGAAGAATGATGCAATATGTTTGATTATTATAATAAGTATATATATGGTGTACTGCCTTTTCGGCGAAATATGTTTCGCCAAATTTCACTTAGCAACCAATCTTTCGCCAAAGTTTCATTTGGCAAACAATTCGTTGGCATAACTTTACTCCGCATTTTCTTATTACGCAACAATTTTTATATTGCCAAAATTTTACTTCATCACACTTTTATGTGGCAAATAAATTATGTAGCAAATGATTGGCTTAGGCGAATAACAAATTGTCAAATAACATTTGGCCAACTTTTATATTGCAAAGTTTTACTTTAAAATTTGTGCGAGCGAGCGAAGCGAGCGAGCAAGACGGCTCGGAGCAGAAGCGACTTGATAGTTAGGTTCAGACAGAAGTTAGTTTTTTTTATAGCAGCCAGGATAACTGCCACTAGGAAAGGTAGTTGTATGCCATTCAATAAGTTGCTAAGTTAGGTATGCCAATCAATACGTTGACCAAAAAACGACATCTTAAAAAAAATCCCAGGTAATAATTTGCATAATAATAATTTATCAAATGATTAGTTGGGAAAATGATATCAGTGCGAAACGTTGAGTTGGAAATAACATTTCGCCTAAATAAAAATATGGGATAAATAGTTGGGAGCTAATAATTTGCTAAAATAATTTCGCCGAATCATTAGTAAACCATATATATATATAGAAAGCATGTGTTTTTCACCCTTAAACATATTAATGCCAGAAGGCATATGCGCCATTACCTAGTATTTAACTGTCACAAGAATGTGAGTGGATAATATGATACAAATACGAGAAAAACGCAGTTGCTAGCACTCCTTATAATAGTTTAATTTAGTGAAAACCCTGCAATACAATCTGCATGACTGGGTGACACTCTTTCCCGGCCCGGATAACACCGACATGGAAATACTGGCCCTGTTTTTTGTGTACACGCCCATAGAAACTGACAGGAGCTTCTATGGGCGTGTACACGAACAACAGGGTCGGTATTTCCATCCTGGTATTATCCGGGCCGGAAAGAGTGTTACCCATGTCGGACTTAGTGACTGTTATGCTGCAAGTGATTTTCCTCTACTGAAACAGTAGATTGTTAAATTCATCACAACAATATACCTGTTAAAGCTTGATGGTTGATTAGTCTGTCATGTTCTGTGTATATATAAAAAAAAATACCAGCTGTTTTATCAACAAGGCAATATTAAAAAAAAAGATAATGATTAATCTGAAAGCAATGAATCCTTATGCATAGAGTGGCAAAATAGGAACAAATGCGTGTCAGTGCTTTAAGCTGATCGATATTCAGTGTATGAAAAGCTTAAGAAAAAGGTGTGGCGTTTCTAACACTTCGTCAAAACGGCACACTGAAGCTTTGAGGAAATAAGTAAACTCATTTAATCTGCCACCCCGCGTACCTATTATACCTAGAGTTATCATCATCGTCTTTCCCCTCAAGCTTGGGTTCGGCAGGCTCCGCGGGTTCAACAGGTGCAGCCTCAGTGGCTTCGGAAGGTGCAGCATCATTTTTCCTGAGGCCGGGGATGGGGATCCCTGACCCAAGCCACCCCGTCATTTTTGACTGTACATTCGTGATGAGGTCAAGTTTGCCGCCTGGTTTCGTTGGGCTGCAAAAAAAAATCAAATATAAATAAATTTGAATAGGTACTTTTTAATCTCTTTTATTGCTTGAAAGCCTTTATGTCACCCAGTCTTGTAAGTATGTTAGCACTTTTTATGAATAGCATTCACTGGCAAGCAATTGATACTTTTAATTTCCATCTAAAATACATCTACGGATAAGCTGAGCTTAATTACCTTAATACTTGGGTAATCTTAGGAAAAATATATCAAGCTCAATTTAGAAGGGATCAAAACAGCTTTTTGCATTACAGGTTGGATGTATTCACATATTTTTCTAAAAATGTGCTGCATGTTAGTTCCCTTTAGGGTACATAGTGACAATTAACATAATTGTAATTTTAATAATTGTAAAATGGCTAAATTGTAGATCCAACTCTGTTAATTATCACACTCAATATTTGAATATTAATATATCTATAATTTATTTTACTTAGTATTATTTAGTTACAGATTGCATTTCTGTGATGGTGGTATAAATAATAGTAGATGTACTCTCATTATTCTTATGTCAAACTTTTATCTAATAGCAGACAAAATTAGGAAGATCAGATAGATTCATCAAAGAAATAGGTCACAAGAAAAAATTAGAATGTAATCAATTTATTAACTGTTCTCCAGAATTAAGATAGATCTAATGAAGTGAAGTCATTATAGAAACCACAATCCAAACTTTAGAACAGTGTATGTCTAGTTACAAATGCATATTTAACATATGGAGTCATATCCAATTAGCCCCAATCATCAATACAATGAAGACAGCCTGGTGTTCTCATTACAGTCCTAGCACCAATGTTCTTGACCTAAATAAATGTTCATACTGGATCAATATCCCACCATAGTTATGAAACGTTTTGCTGCATTGCATTATTCGGCGGATTATTGCACCTTGCAGCCGCTTTCTAGAAACTTCCCAAGGTTGAATGCAGTTTACAAGCATATTTTCAGCTACAAATCAAAAAGCACGATTCAAACGTTACGAGTCAATTAATTTTAATAGTTTTATGTGGGTTATAGCGGGATAACGGAGGGGAGAAAAAAGTAAACAAAAGAATAATGCACCTCTGTCGCTCGCCCTCTGCCGCTGGCTCTGCCGTCGCTTCCTTAGTAGGAGTCGGGACTTCTTCATCCTGGGGGTCTCCTTTCGCGGCCCCCATCCACGAACTAACCTGATTAGTAAGTCCTGAAAACATTTTCACTGCCACTAGCTAACCCGAAAACTACACAAATCACAAACACTCGGCTATTTCACTACGCTGCGACAGTTACGCACATGACACCACGGGACAGTCTGCGACACGGCCGTGGGAAGCGCGATCAGCTGAAAAACTACGGAAAACCGTGATCGACCAGGAAAATCGGACGAGTTTCCACTGCGCATGAAAACTTGCGCTTTTGCGCTATACGTTTTTATTGTGTGCGTTTTGATACTGCACTGTTACGTCAAGTTATTAGATTTGAAGAAATATTGCAAATAAACACATCAATAACTTTACAGTGTAAGCGTCAAGAACTTTTGTAGTTTTTTAAGCGTTATGATATTCATTTCATTGACGTTTATTTCAATTAACATGATAACGATGGAAAAAACAATACGTAACGAAACGTCTCATTGTAACTCCAACTCCATATCTACGTTCGTTCATCTTCGTGGTTTCATTCTTTTCATTTGACATTTCAATTCCATTCAAAACCATTCATCCGATCCGATCCAACTCACTCAAACATGACGTTTTTGGATTAGGCTAGCCAGTTTTTTGTTTCCGTTTGTGAATTTTACAGGAATCACTGCGTTGTTTATCTCAAATGTAGTGTTTAGTGATCTAGGCTACTTATAAAACAACTATAATTCGTTTACCGATCTGTGACGCAGCTTTAATATCCAATATGACGGAAACGCGTCGTCTACAGCTGCATCTAGGAAAATGCATCGAGGATCTAGATAAATTGCACAATATTCCGGATTTGAAATCGAAAAGGGCTACCCTGTGAGTATATGCACCGTTTATGGCCTAAAACTTTACACAAATCTTGTTTTTTATTGTGTTTTTGACCTTTTGTTTGAAGGTTATGCAAATCGGCTCAGAAGCTTTTTGAGAGTGCTGAGGAGGCACGGGAGAAGGGCGACGAGGAGTATTCGTACGTGTGTTACATGAAGTACTTGCGGGTCGTGGCTTGTATCAGCAAGGACAAGGAGTATTTGAAGGACAAGGCATATTTCAACAGCATGTTGGGGACCAAGAACCCCAACAAGGCAATTGATGCTGCTGAGGAACTCAAGAACAGCCTTATTGATAGGTAAGAAAATAATAATTAAATACACTTTAATGCAAAAAAAAAAAACCTTGTAAACACAAGTAGATCCTGACAAAAACAAGCAATTCTATAATTGTAGAATGTACAAGGATTTTTTTTCAAGAAATCTGATATTTCAACAAATGGTTGTGTTAGTTATACTTACAACCCCGGAAACAGATTTTATCAGAATTTTTTCATTCAAGAAAACAGTATTATATCCAGTTGTTTTTTTTTAACCCCTAATGCAAAAAGAGGGGGAGTTTGACCGCTATGTGTGTCTGTGTGTCTGTCTTTGGCACCGTAGCTCTTAAACGGGTGGACCGATTTGTATGTATGTGTGTACGTAAATACTTAATTGTTTATGTACACAAAAATAATACAAAAAGAAAACAACAAAACAAAAGAGTACAAAGGGGAACTTATCCCTAAAAGGGATCTTTTCAAGGTAACGTAACCAGGAAAGGAAAACTTAAAGATACAATCAGTAATTTATGCAGTTTTTTTATTTTACTTGAATGTGTCTTTTTTATTTGTAAGCAGGTTTTCTAGCTATGGTTCTTAGACATGTTTTATCAAAATCGGTTCAGCCATTTTTGAGATATTGAAATTGAAGTGACAAAGTCAGGGGTTTTCCAACTTTTTGTTGGTTAGGTTATTTATTTAATTACAGTTTGATTAGTTTGAGTTACTTGTCAGATGGGCGTGCCTTCAGTCAATTTTCAACTTTGATGTCATACAAATAAAGCCATTTTTAGTATACCGCTACCCACATTTACAGATTATGTAAAAACTATTTTATTTGTATGACGTCAAAGTTGAAAATTGACTGAAGGCACGTCCATCTGTCAAGTGTTAACTCCAAGTAACCATACTGTACTTTATTTTATTTATTTTATTTTACATAAACTTTTATTAGATAGTTAATATTCAATGTGAATTCTTATTAATTTTTTTTTATACTAAAACATTCATACATTAAAAATACTTAAAAAATCAGATTTAATGTTTCATTACATTCAGTAACTAATTTGTACTTTTCTAAAGAAAGTAATATAGAAAAATACCAAATTAAAATAAAAACACAGGTGGCAAGTTTTTTTTTTTTTCAAGTTTCATCACTAGGTCATGCCTTTTATGCTTAACACTATCAATCTTTGTATTTAAACATTAGTCAACAGCTCAACACCTCTTAAAAAAATCCTAAAATCCACACACTGAAAAGTCAGAGATGGTGAAACTATAAGGGTTCCGTTTTCCTAAAAATATCACACCTACTTCCTACTTTGTCTATGGGAGGCTACATATAATTATTATATATTTTTTTTATTTAAAAGCCCATTCGACCCGGTCTTGGGCGATCTCTGACCAGCTGCGAAGAAAGGCGACAAGATCATCCCGCCATTAACACCTGGGCTTGACATGTTACCGAAGTCCATTTTGTGGTATCCAGTCTGTGGCTATTTTAGCCCACCTATTGGGTTCCATACGGCTGACGTGGCATGCCCAGTGCCCAGTGTCAGCCTGGCAGTCTTGGCACCCATATATCCATGCAAAATTATAGCTTTCTAGAACAGATAGGTAGTCTCTGAGCAAAGCCACATACGGATAGACAGACAGACATGGCGAAACTATAAGTATCTTGTTCAATCTACTATAGCTATGTTTCTCTGTGGCTTCCCACGTAGCTAACATAGTCACATAGGATGTACTTAGCCCTAGTTAAAATGTAATATATCAAATTCTCAGGTCAAAATTTTTTGTGACCAAACTCCTTCAAAACAGCTATAAACCATTTTTCATACTTCTACGCGCACGGAGTCGTGGGCAACAGCTAGTATTACATTAAAAATAGGTGCTTTAAAATGTACCATTTCACATAAATCCTTTACTTTTGGCATTCACCCTTTCCATATTGGTAGGGGCATATTTTGCCAATTCATATTTTAATATGTCCAGGTTAAACATAAAAGAGGGGGAGAGAGAGAGAATCATTTATTTACACATATTTTACATATAAAAATTTAAATAATACAATAAATAAATAATATCAAATAGTTACCTGGTCCCAACATAAAAGCGAAATAAACAATGTTGTGTTGGGACACAGCAATTAATTTGAATTCACATTAGTAAAATACATGTTCATATTTGTTCTTAGTCTTGACCACTCATTTAATTTTTATACAAATTGTTGTGCGATCGCAGGATATAAAATTGGTGCCGCGCAGACAGTGTTGTTAACTACACATCTTTTACATATAAAATACATTAGATGGAAACAATAAAAAAATAACATCAAATAGTATAAAGTGGGCCCCACTCAACATAAAAGCGAAATAAACAATGGTTTGCTTTGTCGAAGACACATTCAATTCAAGGTTCGAATTTAATTTTACAAAAAATACATAAACTAAGCATTTGTTGTACTTAGGGGGTTTCCTATTTGCTGTCTGCCCTATTTACTTTTATGAAATCAAAGGAGACTGGAAAAAAACAGGAACAATTGACCAATATGAACAATAAAAGTCTGGGTGGGTCAGTTATAAATAAATAAATAAAAAATTACATTTGAAATATTTCTTGCTTTTTATCATAATGGGCCTTTAATAAATTGAATAAGGTTAAAGAAACCTGTCAAAAATAAAAGGAAAATGCCACATTGTTTTAATTACTCCAAACAGAGTTTTTGTAAATAATGAAAATGATGAATTTCTCGTTCATGGCGACGGGTGACACTCTTTACCGGCCCGGATAATACTGAGTTGGAAACCCTGTTTTCTTGTACACGCCCATTGTACTGACCTGAGTTGAAACAACATAACATATATACCACAAACCGGGAGACAAAGCGCTGGCAGGTCTCCCAGTAGGTGGACTGACAATATCGTGAGAGTTGCAAGCAACCGGTGGATGCAAGGGGCGAGTCGTCGTTCATTGTTGCATTCTAAGGGGAAGGCTTTTGTCAGCAGTGGAAGTTGTCCCGCTAATGATGATAAATATGTTTAAAACTCTGATATTTTAACTACGCTTTAGCACACCAAATGTGACTATGTCAGCCTCATGGGGAGCCTCAGATATATACACCACACTACAACAGATAATGTTAAATTTCATTGAGCAAGCAATAATAACAAATATTTATTCCG
>NC_133491.1:1429645-1447470 GCF_025370935.1 Choristoneura fumiferana
TATACGTCCCACTGCTGGGCACAGGCCTCCTCTCAGAACAAGAGGGCTAAAATAATAATAATTATGAGTAAAATCATAATAGCTAAACAGATTTTTATAACGTGAAAATAAAATCCAAACCTACGACAACTCAGATGAATGCGCAGATATTGCTTATCGCAACTTGAAATGTAAGAGTACCTAATAAATAACATTTTAAAACTACCTGATTAGCTTTTTCACTACTTATGTGCTAACTAGACCAATAAGATAAATATTTATTTCCTTTACTTCACGAACATACAATTACTTAGGGGCTGTTACACCATCCATAGATTAGTGTTAACTGACGGTTAAATGTGATGCCGTCTCTATTTGTTTTGTTCGAATAGGCGGTGACGGCATCACATTTAACCGTCAGTTAACACTAATCAATGGATGGTGAAACAGCCCCTTATAGTAACAGACTATGTCTAGTGCGATAAATCGATAATACAGCAAAAACTCTAAATTAAGGACGCACTAACAGAAGGCACGCACTAGCAGGTGGTAGGACCTTGTGCAAGGTCCGCCCGGATTGCTACCACCATCTTGCTCGCTAATCCTGCCGTGAAGCAGCAGTGCTTGCGCTATTGTGTTTCGACGTGGAGAGTAAGACAGCCGGTGAAATTACTGGCACTTGAGGTTTTCTATCTTAGGCCTCTAGGTTGGCAACGCATCTGCAATACCCTTGGTGTTGCAGATGTTTATGGGCGGTGGTGATCTCTTACCATCAGGAGACCCATTTGCTTGTTTGCCATCCAGTTGAATATAAAAAAGAAGGTAAGCGTGTTAGCCATTCAGAAATCTTTAAAATGACGATTGCTATACAGCTATAAAACATCTAAACTTAAGCTACTGCGTATATCGATAACTTGAACTAATCAATTCCTTACGCCTGCTCTTGCCGTGTGTGAGGAAATTAAATTAAATTATTAATATGACAGAACTAATTTTCCTCTACGCTTTCGTTTACTATTTATAATATAAAGGGACTGTTTCACCATCCATTGATTAGTCTTAACTGACGGTTAAATGTGATGCCGTCTCCGTCTATTCGAACCAAACAAATAGAGAAACACATATTATATATGAAACGGATACAAAATTCAGATCTATTGTCAAGAAGACATTAATATCTAAGGCGTATTATAAAGTTAATGATTATATCATGGACAGGGATATTTGGAAATAATTCCGATCCGCATTAGCGATCCCTTCAAATAGCGAAATTGTGTTAAATACTTGTGATGTATAGATATCATTTAATAATATTGTACGTAAATCTGTTTAAAAGAATATACCTCGCTGAGTTTCTGGCCATATACTTCTCAACAGAGGTTTTTCCGAACCGGTGGTAGATTTTTTTTTTTACATTCATAAGTGTTTGTTATAGCCTAAATTGAATAAAGATATTTTGACTTTGACCGTGACTTTAGAGACGGCGTCACATTTAACCGTCAGTTAAAGACTGATCAATGGATGGTGAAACAGCCCCTAGTGTTAACTGGCGGTTAGGTGTGATGCCGTCTATTTGTTTTGTTCGAATAGACGGAGACAGCACTGGCGTCGAAAATTAGCCTGTGACATACGGACGGACGGACAGACAGACAGACCGACTTGACGAAACTATAAGGGTTCCGTTTTTGCCATTTTGGCTCCGGAACTAAAAATTGGCACGACTAGCTGCTGCATAGTGCATAATACAATTGCAATCCTGAATGATGAAGATAATAAACTCGGGAATACTGGACCAGTAGAAATAGTTAATTTGGCAACGAAACGAGACAGAGCAATGGGTACAGCAATTCAATTCTGCGCTGACGTTTTAAATGCACACGCTTCTTGCGAAAACAGACGTGGCTCGGATTTTGTTTCACATATATTTTTTCATTAAAAAAAAGACGGTTTTTTATAAATGCTTGTTTTACATATCCTCATTACGCACATCCTGGTGGAAACGCGCCCTGATTGTAATTTTTGCCTAGATTATCGCATTAGGCAATGCCTGTACCTAATGAAAATTCCTTAAATGTTTGAAATAAAAGTTTGTGAGTGAGTGAGTGAGTTTGTAAGTGAGTGAGTATGTTTGATACTTCTTCACGCTGAACCAGCTGGACGGATTTGGATGAAATTTGGCAAAAAGTTAGTTTATAACCTGGATTAAAACATAGGATACTTTTTATCCCGATGTTCCCACGGGATAGGAATAAACGTATACCTTTACTTCCCCTAATTTCATTTGCCATACCAACGTTTGCCATAAAATATGTAGAACCGTGCTGTTTTCAGGATTTTTTTAAATGTCATGATATAGAATGCAGTAGGTTAGGTTAGGTTGGTTTAATATGAACTCTGAAGAAATTACTATTTCAGAAATAAATTACTTTATGGCAAATGAAAATTCTAGAAAACGATACATTCGGGCATATGAAATTCGGGCAAACGAAAGAGAACCAGGAATAAAATGTCTAACTAATAATCAATGGGTTGAGAGTCATGAAATTTGGTATGTAGATAGTTGGACATCTGGAATAACACATAGGCTACTTTTTAATCCGATATTCCCACGGGATAGGGCTAAAATCTCGAATTAACAACCGCTGGGTTTAGAGTCATGAAATTTGGCAAATTTAAATTTAACGTCAATGAAAACAACGATGTAATTTTAGGGAATTCCCACGAGAATTTAATAAAATACCGTAATTTCAATTCAACTGCTGTATGTAACGATTTACGCGTGCGAAGACGCGGGTAAACGCTAGTAAATAGATAGATTTCTAGCACACAATTGAGGGGTCCACGTACCGTTGCCGACGCCTTGAGGCTGTTCCTCGGTGGGGGTCCCGCCGGTGGAGGCCGGTCTACTGTCCGCGCCGCCGGTCGCGCTGGACAAGGGAACGGGTTACATAACGACTACATACAAGAGTAAACACACTCGCTCTAATGTATAGCACATACAGGTTAGTATGTGCAGTCGAACCATTTGATTCCTACCTGACCCACCGTAGAACGTTCTCACAGTAAGTGTCATAATAAATTCCTTGTCAAGCAATGCGATGTCACTGTGACTTTTCGCACGAAAAGGTTCCACAGTGGCTCACGATTCAGTTGGTTCGAGTGTACTAAAAAATTACTCCGTCAGTTATATCAGAAAATATAGGACAAGTGTTGTAAATTAATTAAACCCAAATGGAGTATTGTCCATTATAAATTAGGAGCAAAATTAAATAAGCAATAGTGAATGTTGTCTAAATCAGGTCTTAACTTAATATGTAAGCTCAAAACAATTGATTTCGTGTGCAACAATTTACGATTCGTCATATTTCTGAATGTATACGTAAATATGTGGTCGTTTTTTTTCGCCATACTCAAATTTGTCAATGTTACCATAGGATAAGGTTTTATTTTCGACGATATTCAGGATGGACAATTTTCCTTCTTGATGTAAGTATTTAAAATTGTCATTTTTCTGCTTCGAGTTGTCCATTTTCCATTTGCACCAAATGACAGTAAATCGTATTTTTGCTTTTGTAAATTAAAGAAAAAATAAAGAAGATATAGCCAGACTTCCAGTTAAAGGTGCGACCAAACCGCTGCTTAAAAAACGGTGACGGCATGGAATCGCAGTGGCGCACCGTATGCGCACCGTTTTTATCGCATGCTCTGCACACCGCTGCTTCTTCTTCTTCTTCTTTTAAAATATGGCTTTTCTGTCCTAATTAATAGGACAATTTCGCCAGTGTCGAGGTAAACTTTCTTTGAGAGGCACGTTGTACGGTGATTGTAGTTTTTGCAACTTGATAGTAAAATTCCAGAAACCACGTGGAGACCACTTGCGCATTAAAAAATGTTAGACACGAGAGCAATATAGAATTTTGGGATCACTGTTCACTGTTAAGGTTAATCGCCGCATAAAACACTATCAAAATTATACTTCAACTAGCCAAAGAAACAGAACTAGCAAAATTAGATATTGTCTACATCTGCCATCTTCGAATGCTACAAATCGAATCCAGTGGATCTGCTTAAAATACGGAATCGCAGTGACGTGCCGTAAAAGTCAGGACTTTACCGAACAAAAGTCTTGTCGGCCCGTCACTGCGATTCCGCACCGTTTGCGTATTTTAAGCAGCGGTGTGCAAAGCATGCAAAGAAACGGTGCGCATACGATGCGTCACTGCGATTCCGTGCCGTCACTGTTTTTTAAGCAGCCTTAAAAGTTCCGCGTACCATCACGGCGTGCGCGTGCGCCACTTGTTGCACGGCGTGACGTCGCGGTCCCCCGCTCCCGAACTTTGACGCGCTGCATCTTTGTAATTTTTTGGTTATGTGCCCAATGTGTTCTGATAAACTGACGGACTAACCCCCTGTTTCACCATCATTTGATTAAATTTATCTGACGGATAGATGCCGTCGCTGTTTGTTTTGTTCGAATAGACGGAGACATCACCTTTATCCGTCAAATAAAATTAATTATATATTTTTTTACCCAGGATGAATTTTTACAAATTATGTCGAGTTGGGTTTGTAGTTTTCGTGGTATTGCGGCAGGTGGCGGCCGGGTCGCGCCTCGCGATCTAGCTTATTGTTCATAAATTTTTAATATCGACAATAAAGCTAGAAAAGAAACCGACTGACAGCGCAGGCGGAGCAGTGCGCGCGGCGCGCGGAGGCGATACTGGTTGTAATATTCGAGCTAACGTGAAAGTGGCCACGCAGAATACCGCGCCACGCTTATTTCCCGCGCGGCATCTGTGTGGCCTCTTTCGCGCTACCGTGAATATTACAACCGATACCGCCTCCACACCGCGGCGCACCGCTCCACCATCGCCATCGTTGTAAGTGGATTAGCCAACGTCTACGACCAACCGTCACAGCCGCCGACCAGCAGGGCCACTACGAAACTCGAAACTCGAAGTTCGTGTCGTGCGGTCCCTCTCGCTCTCGTATCAAATAGTATAAGTGTCAGAGGGACCGCACCACACGAACTTCGAGTTTCGTAGTAGCCCTGCAGTGGCCGTATCTAACGCCCGAGTGCTTGCGGTCGCATTCACCGTCTCTTTCTCATCATCATCATCAAATATCAGCCATAGGACGCCCGCTAATGGACATAGCCCTCCAGTAGCTTCGGTTGGAAGCGGCCTGGATCCACTGAACCCGCGGCTCTGAGGCCGTATTGTCTAACGCGCTGACGTTCGCGATCGCATTCACCATCTCTTTCTAGCCTCGTCTTATATCGTACGACAGAAAGAAATGTTGAGAACGATTGTGATTCCAAGCGTGTTAGAAAATAAGGCTGGTCATTCGTCAGTCTCGTTGGTGGACGTCCTACGTCGCGCTTGCTGATCCGCGGTCATTCAAGAACTTCACATTTCTCTCTACCGTCATCTTATACTGCGTGACAGAAAGAAATGGTGAAAACGATTTATATTCCAAACGACAGTGCGTCCGTGCGTAAACAATAAGGCCACAGATTTAGCTCGAGATAGTAAGTCAAATCCACAAGTTTTATACAATTGGTAACAGAAGCGACAGAAAGAGTACAAATCTGACAATATACAATCCTGATCCAATAAACAAGAAATAATGATCAAAATGTACAGGTCGGTTCACAAGAGCTAGCACGAATGGATTGAACGAAAGTAATGTCACTAGACATTTTTTTAGGAAATGCATGACATTTTCACATTTGTGTGAAGTGTATTCAAATAGGTAACACATAGGTACTTTCATTCACTCAGTTATTCCATTCATGTCAACTCTTGTGAAGCGACCTGTAAAGCCTGAAGTAATACTGATGCCGAATGTTTTATTGGTTATTGGATAAGAGTAATAGAGTTCAATATATCATTTAGTTCAAACACATTCATTGGCTAATTTATTGTATACCGTGCTGTGCTATCGCCTCTCAAGCAGAGGGTCGTGGGTTCAAACCCCGTCTCACACCTCTGAGTTTTTCAAAATTCATGTGCGGAATTACCTTTGAAATTTACCACGAGCTTTGCAGCGAAGGAAAACATCGTGAGGAAACCTGCACAAACCTGCGAAGCGATTCAATGGTGCGTGTGAAGCTCCCAATCCGCACTGGGCCCACGTGGGAGCTATGACCCAAGCCCTCTTGTTCTGAGAGGAGGCCTGTGCTGTACAGTCGCCATTAATATTCGGAGCGGGTCGAGGTAGTCAAAAGCATCGCCACATGCGCTTGATTCGCAAGGCATTAGAGTTCACGTTCCGATATTTTTTATCACCTTGGCCGCTCCGAAATCTGATGGCACCTGCTGGGCTACTACGAAACTCGATACTCTAAGTTCGTATCGTAAGCCCTTTCACTCTCGTATTAAATAGTATAAGTGTCAGAGGGACCGCACGACACGAACTTCGAGTTTCGAGTTTCGTAGTAGCCCTGCTGTACATAGATAATCTTGATTTTTGCTCAGTGCACCCCTATTCTGTTGAGTGGGTTAAACGTATACACAATGAGCGACCACCAAGAAGGCGTTGTTATTTACCCATTTCAACAATAAATTAAACTTTTATTGCCCTTTTTCTCAGGCAATGTCGAAAGGTCGAAATGAATGTATTTAAACAGCTTATCCTAAAGATTATAGTTATAAGTAAATTGATAAAAACACTAATTTAATAGAATGCACAATGAGAAATAAAAAATGGGGGTTTGAGCAGAGTCAATGAGTTCACAGAGACAAGTGTTATTTATGGAAACAATAATAAAAAAGGTAATGCCCAATCCCTTTTGATCTGATTAAAAAAGAACTAATTCAAATTTGGAATGATAAATCCATTGAAAAAGCCAGTGAATGTAAAAGAATTCTGGCGAAAAAACCACAGCCTAAGTATGGTTGGTTGATCCATTCTATTGTGTTATACATGTGGAAATGTTTGAAGTGAAGGTATATTAAAATTATGTAGGTATAAAGGCTGAACAGCAGACATGACAACTGTCAAGTCAATGAAGAATGATGCAATATGTTTGATTATTATAATAAGTATATATATAGACTGACCACTTGGCTTCCTTGGTGACAGCACGTGTTTGTGTCGGACCTACGAAATTTTGTGGCCTAGTGCTATTTTTTACGTGTTTTGTTGTGTGACCCACCAGTATCGTCGTTCAGTAAGTGTTTTAACAAATACTCGTACGCTGCTAACCCCGCAATGTCGCATATCCCCCCAAAACCTCCAGACATAACCTCTGTTAGGGAACCGGTTTCCATCGGCGCACCGATGAACTTGTCGCAAGACAGCCAATCGGAGGTGTCGATGGACGCCGAAATAACTCTACTGGGGCAAAAAGGAGGGCTACGGTGCTGGATGGATCCCAGCCCCCAACTAAGTTGGGGACCAGGGCTCCTTCCGACTCCATAGCCCACCTTTACGAACATCCGGACCTAAAAAATGGACGTAAATACACGTCAAACGACGGAGGTCCTTTCCTTGTCCATGTATCCAAGTCAGAATCAGATCCCTCCGCTGGTACTACCCTAAATCCTATCAAATTTGGACAAGTGATGGTAAACTCGCGTATACAGAACATAGCGCGAGATGGTATCAAAAAAGTAGGTAGAAACCGTGTTAGTGTAGAGTTTAACTCCGCAGAGGCAGCTAATACCTTTTTATCGGACCCACTACTCGCATCTAAAAATTTCGAGGCTACCATCCCAACGTTTAATATCACACGCATGGGTATTGTCAGGGGAGTACCCACGGACCTAGCGCTGGATGCTTTTGTCAATGATGTGGAGCTTCCTTCTGGCTGTGGGGGCATCCTTAAAGCCAGGCGACTTAACCGAAAAGTACACAAACCCGACGGCATTGAGTGGATCCCTACAGGTACTGTGGTGATAACTTTTAGCGGACAAGTTTTGCCAGCCAGAATTTTCTGCTGTTACACATCGTTAGTAGTAGAAAAGTATCTTTTGCCCACAATACAGTGCCACAGCTGCTGTAAATTCGGACACGTAGCGGATCAATGTCGATCAAAACCAAAATGCTTCAAATGTGGCCAAGAGCATACAGGCAAAACATGTACTGTGCAGGAAGACTTAGCGTTTTGTCTGTTCTGCTCAGGCAGGCACTTTGCTACACACAAGACCTGTCCAGAACACACTCGTCAACAGGCTATCAAAGCAGCAATGTCTGACGACAACATCTCTTACTCTCAGGCTTGCGAAAGGTTCCCCCTGTTAAGAGATCCTACGCAGACGCGGCTCAGAGCCCCCCTATTCCCAAACTGATCCTATGCCTCAAACCCAACACTCTGCCTTCCCCACCCACACTCAAAGTCCATCCCAAAGTTACAGGAAAACGGTCTACATACCAAGGTCCCCCATCGTCCTCTATCACAAGGATATGACCGTGCCGCTCACGAAGCCCTAATTAGAGACCGCAACCCCCCTCCTCCGAGGAATGGTGCCGCCCTCCGGCCCCCAGGCTCCCCGCCCTCCTCCCCCTTTCAGTCCCCCCCAACGATAACCTGCTGGACGTCCTTCTATCCTTGCTGATCAATATGTTCAGCAAAATGGATGATTTCCCCTACCGCCCAACGTCGCCAACAAACTTTCACAATTTCTCCAAGTTGTAAATGTTCCATCTCATCCAGTGGAACAGTCACAGTCTCCGCCCTAAAAAACACGAAATTTTGCAAATGGTATCCTCGTATGACCCTACTGTCTTTGCCATATCGGAGACCTGGTTGGTTCCGGGAGCCCGGTTCCGGGTGCCTGGCTTCTCGTGCCTCCGACATGACAGAGATGATGGCTACGCAGGAGCCGCCCTTCTCATCAAATCTTCTGTCACGTATAATCGTATAACTCTTCCCCCTATCCCTTACGGCATTAATGCAGTCGCCGCCAAGATCATGGACTTTACCGTTCTTTCGATCTATATTTACGATCCGCTCTCCATTAATATCTCAGACCTCGAGCACATATTTTCCGCCCTTCCGGACCCATTCCTCATTTTAGGTGACTTTAACTGTCATCATCTCATGTGGGGAAGCGCCGATTACGACGCCTTAGCCTGTGATCTCGTTGACCTGATGGAGGACAAAAACATCTGCCTACTCAATGATGGTTCTCCGACGCGCAGAACGGCACCAGGCCTGAACTCTAGTGCCGTCGATCTTTCCCTGTGCTCTCCACATTTTGGCACCCTTCTCTCGTGGTCTGTGCTCCAGGATTCCCACGGTAGTGATCACCTTCCAATCTTAATATCCTTCCCTACATCCTTTTCCCAACCCAGTACTCCCCCAAATTCTAATAGGTACCACCTGTCCAAGGCTGATTGGGACCAGTTCGCGGCGGACTTGGATGCAGCAGTCAGCAAGATGCCCATTGTCTTACCAGAAAACGCCTGTATTTGTCATGACAACCTGATCGAGGCCTTCATAGTTGCAGCTGACAAAAATATTCCGCCTAAAAAACGTTATAAGGCTAGGTCCTCCCCACCTTGGTGGGACTCTGAATGTACGGACATGATTCGCCTAAGGAACGAGGCCGAGAAAGCGTATTGTGGAAACATGTCCCTGGATAACTTTCTCGCATTCAAAAAGACCGCGGCTCAGGCGAAACGTTTGTTCAAAAAAAAAAAGAAATTTGGATGGATAAACTTCTGCCAAAGTATCTCGCCCCGCACTCCATCAACTGTTCTATGGAAAGCCATAAAACGTTTTAGAGGTTCATTCATAGCCCGAGATGCGCCTAGTAACGACTCCTCAGTTTGGCTCACGGCATTTATAGACACCCTGTCTCCCCCACTGTCCCCCATGTTAACTCCCTCCCTTCCCCCTATCCTTTGAATTGCCCTCATAATAATCTCGACCAACCGTTTTCGTGGTTAGAACTTTTGGCATCGTTAGACCACCTCAAGAACTCGGCTCCTGGTCCAGATAGTATCCCGTACGCTTTTCTTGCCAAATCTGGCCAGGTTACCAAAAAATACTTTCTAGACCTTTTAAACCATTTCCTCGACCTGGGTTTCGTTCCAGAGGCTTGGAAAAAACAAATTATCATCCCTCTACATAAACAAGGGAAAGATCCCCTCCTTCCTTCCTCCCACCGTCCAATCGCCTTATCATCCTGCCTTCTCAAAATCCTAGAGCACATGATTAAGAAACGCCTGGAGTGGTTCGTAGAATCAAATAAAATACTGTCCAAAAGCCAGTTTGGTTTTCGGAGAGGAATGGGCACCATGGATAGTCTCTCGATTTTAACAACTGACATCAGGATCTCCCTCTCAAGGAACGAGTTCCTTGTTGGCGTATTCTTGGACGTATCATCCGCGTATGATAGTGTCATACTCTCCTTACTCAGAGATAAACTATCTAAGCTGAGTCTGCCGCAGAAGCTGACGCATTTCATATGCAACTTCCTAATGGAACGATCCATCGAGGTGAGACATAATGGTTCCCATTCCACTCCGAGGCTAATCTGGCAAGGTCTTCCACAAGGATCCGTATTAAGTCCCTTGCTCTACAGCTTGTACACCCACGACCTTGACGAGGCTGTTTCACCGTTCTGCAACATACTGCAATACGCAGACGACATAGCTTTGTACGCATCGTCCCATTCCGTCGAAGTAGCCACCTGCAACTTGAACCAAGCCCTATTCTACCTGGGTGAATGGCTTGCTGTCCATGGTCTTTCCCTTTCAGTTTCCAAATGTAGCGTGGTTCCTTTTACTAGGAAAAGGTCGTTCCCCCTGTGGAAGTCGCCTTCAATAATCAACTAATCCCTGTCAGTAAACAAGTCAAATTTCTAGGCGTTACGCTTGACTCTCGGCTTTCCGGTTGCCCCCATATTGATTCCACAGTTAAAAAGTGCCAATCAAACATCAACATTCTGCGTTGTCTTTCGGGTGTGTGGTGGGGTGCCCACCCCTATTCCCAGAAACTCCTCTATAATGCCATAGTACGCAGCGTCCTTGATTATGGCTCCTTTATCTTAGAACCTTGTAACAAGGTGGCCTTAGGTAAACTGGACAAAATCCAGTACCAGTCCCTCCGGGTTATCCTGGGAGCCATGAAATCCTCCCCGACCAATGCCCTTCAAGTAGAAGCAACTGACCCCCCCTTTACCTCCGACGTCAATACCTGGCTGATCGTTTCTTCCTCAGACTTTCCCTTCTGGACGACCACCCCCTCTTACCTAAGCTGCAAGAACTATCGGATTTAATTACTGACAGTGGATTCTGGTTCAACAAAAACCCGCCATGTCTTATCAATAGCTTCCGCAAATTCAATAACCTCCCAGACCCCTCTTTCACATGCTCCCTTCTCCCCCTTTTTGCTCACAGTTACGATGCTCTAATCTTTCAACCCAACATCATCCTTAACTTCGGAATAACAAAGAACCAGCCCGGAGCTAACAGTTCTTTTCTACACAACATCGAAAACTCCTGGCAAGGCTGGTCTTTGTTATTCACAGATGCCTCCAGGCTTATGGTTGGCGGCGCTGTGGGTTCGGCAGTCTGGATCCCGAAAGATTCAGTTATCCTGAGCTTTAAGTGCCCACCTCACACGTCAGTCTTTACCGGTGAGCTAGTCGCTATTCTGGAAGCCGTTAAATACATTAATGCTCATGGTATTAGCAACTCGTTAATTTTTACGGACTCTCTTAGCGGTTTACAATCCATCACGGCCAATCCTTTCTCTGCCAAAATTAACTATCCTTTAGTGCTACTCATCAGGCAATCCCTATTCGAAGCCCATCTCCGCAACCTTGAGATCTCGTTGGCCTGGATTCCCAGTCATTCTGGGATCCGGGGAAACGAGGTCGCTGACGCATATGCTAAGGAGGCCATAGAGATCGGCAGCTTGGATCACTCCCACTGCTATTTCTATGACCTCTTCTCTGCTGCCAAATCCGATCTCACCTCTCTTTGGCTCCGTCATTATGAGTGCTCCTTACTGGTCAAAGGCCGTCATTACGGGGATATTCAACCAAACATCCCCCCTAAGCCTTGGTTTTTCCGGTTTCGTCAAGCGAACAAACAGACAACCTCTGTCATCTGCAGATTACGTATCGGACATACTTGTGCTCCATCCCGCCTGTATAGATGGGGTATTGTTCAATCCCCCCTCTGTCCATGCGGCTTGGAGGAGGGTACCGCCGACCACATTATGTTAAACTGCCCCATGAGAACTGTTCCCCTTACAACATCCTTCCCCCCTGTATTCCCAAACCCACCAACCTCAAAACCCTCCTACTTCATGCCTCCTCCAACAAGAAAATCCTTAACATGTTAATTAATTATATAACTAAAGAAAAAATAAAACTATAGGTGCTTTTTCGCTTTTGTCGCTCCCTTTGATCCGATCTGTAATGTCTAAATGTTTTGTACTGTCTTCTATGTTTTGTGCTGTCCCTATGTTTTGTGTATGTCTATTGCAGGTACGCAACAAACTCGCTTCCACAACCCCCGTTTAGAAATCTTATCCAACCGGTCTGACACAATATACACTTTGCTGCTGTCAGGTGTCATTGGCAGTAATGGACGCTAACCAAAAGCGACCGATTGCCACTAAACAAAAAAGTTGAAGTTGTTATATATATAGAAAGCATGTGTTTTTCACCCTTAAACATATGAATGCCAGAAGGCATAGCGCCATTACCTCGTATTTAACTGTCACAAGAATGTGAAGTAGATAATATGATATAAATACGAAGAAAAACGCAGTTGCTAGCACTCCTTATAATAGTTTAATTTAGTGAAAACCCTGCAATACAATCTGCATGACTGGGTGACACTCTTTCCCGGCCCGGATAACACCGACATGGAAATACTGGCCCTGTTTTTTGTGTACACGCCCATAGAAACTGACAGGAGCTTCTATGGGCGTGTACACGAACAACAGGGTCGGTATTTCCATCCTGGTATTATCTGGGCCGGGAAAGAGTGTCACCCATGTCGGACTTAGTGACTGTTATGCTGCAAGTGATTTTCCTCTACTGAAACAGTAGATTGTTAAATTCATCACAACAATAGGTAATACCTGTTAAAGCTTGATGGTTGATTAGTCTGTCATGTTCTGTGTATATATAAAAAAAAATACCAGCTGTTTTATCAACAAGGCAATATTTTAAAAAAAAGATAATGATTAATCTGAAAGCAATGAATCCTTATGCATAGAGTGGCAAAAATAGGAACAAATGCGTGTCAGTGCTTTAAGCTGATCGATATTCAGTGTATGAAAAGCTTAAGAAAAAGGTGTGGCGTTTCTAACACTTCGTCAAAAAACGGCACACTGAAGCTTTGAGGAAATAAGTAAACTCATTTAGTCTGCCACCCCGCGTACCTATTATACCTAGAGTTATCATCATCGTCTTTCCCCTCAAGCTTGGGTTCGGCAGGCTCAGCGGGTTCAACAGGTGCAGCCTCAGTGGCTTCGGAAGGTGCAGCATCATTTTTCCTGAGGCCAGGGATGGGATCCCTGACCCAAGCCACCCCGTCATTTTTGACTGTACATTCGTGATGAGGTCAAGTTTGCCGCCTGGTTTCGTTGGGCTTGCAAAAAAAAATTCAAATATAAATAAATTTGAATAGGTACTTTTTAATCTCTTTATTGCTTGAAAGCCTTTATGTCACCCAGTCTTGTAAGTATGTTAGCACTTTTTATGAATAGCATTCACTGGCAAGCAATTGATACTTTTAATTTGCCATCTAAAATACATCTATGGATAAGCTGAGCTTAATTACCTTAATACTTGGGTAATCTTAGGAAAAATATATCAAGCTCAATTTAGAAGGGATCAAAACAGCTTTTTGCATTACAGGTTGGATGTATTTACATATTTTTCTAAAAATGTGCTGCATGTTAGTTCCTTTTAGGGTACATAGTATTAACATAATTGTAATTTTAATAATTGTAAAATGGCTAAATTGTAGATCCAACTCTGTTAATTATCACACTCAATATTTGAATATTAATATATCTATAATTTATTTTACTTAGTATTATTTAGTTACGGATTGCATTTCTGTGATGGTGGTATAAATAATAGTAGATGTATTCTCATTATTCTTATGTCAAACTTTTATCTAAAAGCAGACAAAATTAGGAAGATCAGATGATTCATCAAAGAAATAGGTCACAAGAAAAAATTAGAATGTAATCAATTTATTAACTGTTCTCCAGAATTAAGAAAGATCTAATGAAGTGAAGTCATTATAGAAACCACAATCCAAACTTTAGAACAGTGTTATGTCTAGTTACAAACAAATGCATATTTAACATATGGAGCCATATCCAATTAGCCCCAATCATCAATACAATGAAGACGGCCTGGTGTTCTCATTACAGTCCTAGCACCAATGTTCTTGACCTAAATAAATGTTCATACTGGATCAATATCCCACCATAGTTATGAAACGTTTTGCTGCATTGCATTATTCGGCGGATTATTGCACCTTGCAGCCGCTTTCTAGAAACTTCCCAGGTTGAATGCAGTTTACAAGCATATTTTCAGCTACAAATCAAAAAGCACGATTCAAACGTTACGAGTCAATTAATTTTAATAGTTTTATGTGGGTTATAGCGGGATAACGGAGGGGAGAAAAAAGTAAACAAAAGAATAATGCACCTCTGTCGCTCGCCCTCTGCCGCTGGCTCTGCCGTCGCTTCCTTAGTAGGAGTCGGGACTTCTTCATCCTGGGGGTCTCCTTTCGCGGCCCCCATCCACGAACTAACCTGATTAGTAAGTCCTGAAAACATTTTCACTGCCACTAGCTAACCCGAAAACTACACAAATCACAAACACTCGGCTATTTCACTACGCTGCGACAGTTACGCACATGACACCACGGGACAGTCTGCGACACGGCCGTGGGAAGCGCGATCAGCTGAAAAACTACGGAAAACCGTGATCGACCAGGAAAATCGGACGAGTTTCCACTGCGCATGAAAACTTGCGCTTTTGCGCTATACGTTTTTATTGTGTGCGTTTTGATACTACACTGTTACGTCAAGTTATTAGATTTGAAGAAATATTGTAAATAAACACATCAAGAACTTTACAGTGTAAGCGTCAAGAACTTTTGTAGTTTTTTAAGCGTTATGATATTCATTTTATTGGCGTTTATTTCAATTAACATGATAACGATGGAAAAAAACAATACGTAACGAAACGTCTCATTGTAACTCCATGTCTACGTTCGTTCATCTTCGTGGTTTTCATTTGACATTTCAATTCCATTCAAAACCATTCATCCGATCCGATCCAACTCACTCAAACATGACGTTTTTGGATTAGGCTAGCCAGTTTTTTGTTTCCGTTTGTGAATTTTACAGGAATCACTGCGTTGTTTATCTCAAATGTAGTGTTTAGTGATCTAGGCTACTTATAAAACAACTATAATTCGTTTACCGATCTGTGACGCAGCTTTAATATCCAATATGACGGAAACGCGTCGTCTACAGCTGCATCTAGGAAAATGTATCGAGGATCTAGATAAATTGCACAATATTCCGGATTTGAAATCGAAAAGGGCTACCCCTGTGAGTATATGCACCGTTTATGGCCTAAAACTTTACACAAATCTTGTTTTTATTATGTTTTTTGACCTTTTGTTTGAAGGTTATGCAAATCGGCTCAGAAGCTTTTTGAGAGTGCTGAGGAGGCACGGGAAAGGGCGACGAGGAGTATTCGTACGTGTGTTACATGAAGTACTTGCGGGTCGTGGCTTGTATCAGCAAGGACAAGGAGTATTTGAAGGACAAGGCATATTTCAACAGCATGTTGGGGACCAAGAACCCCAACAAGGCAATTGATGCTGCTGAGGAACTCAAGAACAGCCTTATTGATAGGTAAGAAAATAATAATTAAATACACATTAATGCAAAAAAAAAAACAATAAAAACCTTGTAAACACAAGTAGATCCTGACAAAAACAAGCAATTCTATAATTGTAGAATATACTTACAAGGTTTTTTTCAAGAAATCTGATATTTCAACAAATGGTTGTGTTAGTTATACTTAGAACCCCGGAAACAGATTTTATCAGAATTTTTTCATTCAAGAAAACAGTATTATATCCAGTTGTTTTTTTTTAACCCCCAATGCAAAAAGAGGGGGAGCTTGACCGCTATGTGTGTCTGTGTGTCTGTCTTTGGCACCATAGCTCTTAAACGGGTGGACCGATTTGTATGTATGTATGTACGCAAATACTTAATTGTTTATGAACACAAAAAGAAAACAACAAAACAAAAGAGTACAAAGGGGAACTTATCCCTAAAAGGGATCATTTCAAGGTAACCTAAACAGGAAAGGAAAACTTAAAGATAGGCAAACAGTAATTTATGCAGTTTTTTTATTTTATTTGAATGTGTCTTGTTTTATTTGTAAGCAGGTTTTCTAGCGATGGTTCTTAGACATGTTTTATCAAAATCGGTTCAGCCATTTTTGAGATATTGAAATTGAACTGACAAAGTCAGGGGTTTTCCAACTTTTTGTTGGTTAGGTTATTTATTTCATTACAACAGATACTTTATTTATTTTATTTTACATAAACTTTTATTAAATAAAAAAAAATGTGCGAGTTCGGAAGTTCGAACAACAAGAGAAAGTCGATGGTGAAGTAGTGCCGGAGCAAATTGGCGTCCTGCAACATTTAATCAAGTATAATTTAAAAAAAAGTCACGCGAACAATAGCCACTGTAGGAAGCTCTCATTTGAGAATTCGCGCCTGCTGCAGGGCATGATTTACTCGGACGCACCATTAAGTCTTACTGCCTCCAATCACTGTTAACTCTTACTCTGGTGTCGTACTTAGCCTTGCAAATCGCGCAGTCAAGGCCAGCATCACTGAGCTTAATGTTAATTAAAAACTACGGTTTGAAGGAAACTACACTTGGTAAGGGCCTTACAATTCACTTTTTATTATTAGTTACCTATTCACAATAAATTAAATTGAATTGATTGAATTTAGTTAATATTCAATATGAATCTTATTAATATTTTTTTATACTAAACATTCATACATTAAAAATACTTAAAAAATCAGATTTAATGTTTCATTACATTCAGTAACTAATTTGTACTTTTCTAAAAGAAAGTAATATAAAAAATACCAAATTAATATAAAAACAGTGGCAATTTTTTTTTTTTCAAGTTTCATCACTAGTCATGCCTTTAATGCTTAACACTATCAATCTTTGTATTTAAACATTAGTCAACAGCTCAACACCTCTTAAAAAAATCCTAAAATCCACACACTGAAAAGCCAGAGATGGTGAAACTATAAGGGTTCCGTTTTTTCCTAAAAATATCACACCTACTTCCTACTTTGTCTATGGGAGGCTACAATATAATTATTTATATTTTTTTTTTAAAAAGCCCCATTGATACCCGGTCTGGGCGATCTCTGACCAGCTGCGAAGAAGGCGACAGATCATCCCGCCATTAACGCCTGGGCTTGACATGTTACCGAAGTCTATTTTGTGGTATCCAGTCTGTGGCTATTTTAGCCCACCTATTGGGTTCCATACGGCTGACGTGGCATGCCCAGTGCCCAGTGTCAGCCTGCAGTCTTGGCACCCATAATATATGCAAAATTATAGCTTTCTAAACAGATAGGTAGTCTCTGAGCAAAGCCACATATGGATAGACAGACAGACATGGCGAAACTATAAGGATCTTGTTCTAATGTACTATAGCTATGTTTCTCTGTGGCTTCCCACGTAGCTAACATAGTCACATAGGATGTACTTAACCCTAGTTAAAATGTAATATATCAAATTCTCAGGTCAACAATTTTTTTGTGACCAAACTCCTTCAAAACTGCATGGATGA
>NC_133491.1:1447570-1447730 GCF_025370935.1 Choristoneura fumiferana
GGTCAAGTATCCCATCATATTTATTTATTTATTATGGTCGTGTGTTAGTTTGTAACTTTTGGTCGGTATCGATCTCTACGTAGTTGACTGTACAATAATCGACACACCAGTTTTTTTTGTATAAAAATAAACCTTGCAAATGCGAGTCGGACTCGCGCAC
>NC_133491.1:1449925-1542183 GCF_025370935.1 Choristoneura fumiferana
ATGCTTCATTTAAATATCCTCATTACGCACATCCTGGTGGAAACGCGCCCTGATTGTAATTTTTGCCTAGATTATCGCATTAGGCAATGCCTGTACCAAATGAAAATTCCTTAATGTTTGAAATAAAAGTTGTGAGTGAGTTTTGTAAGTGAGTGAGTATGTTTGATACTTCTTCACGCTGAACAGCTGGACGGATTGGATGAAATTTGGCAAAAAGGTTAGTTTATACCTGGATTAAAAATAATACTTTTATCCTGTTCCCACTTCCGTAATTTTTCCATTTTGCCCGAATTTCATTTGCCATACCAACGTTTGCCATAAAATATGTAGAACCGTGCTGTTTTCAGGAATTTTTTAAATGTCATGATATAGAATGCAGTAGGTTAGGTTAGGTTGGTTTAAATATAACTCTGAAGAAATTACTAATTTCAGAAATAAATTACTTTATGGCAAATGAAAATTCTAGAAAACGATACATTCGGGCATATGAAATTCGGGCAAACGAAAGAGAACCAGGAATAAAATGTCTAACTAATAACCACTGGTTTGAGAGTCATGAAATTGGTATGTAGATAGTTGGACATCTGGAATAACACATAGGCTACTTTTTAATCCGATATTCCCACGGGATAGGGCTAAAATCTCGAATTAACAACCGCTGGGTTTAGAGTCATGAAATTTAGCAAATTTTAATTTAACATCAATGAAAACCACGATGTAATTTTAGGGAATTCCCACGAGAATCAAATAAAACACCGGAATTTCAATTTAACTGCTGTATGTAATGATTTACGCGTGCGAAGACGCGGGTAAACGCTAGTAAATAGATAGATTTCTAGCACACAATTGAGGGGTCCACGTACCGTTGCAACGCCTTGGGGCTGTTCCTCGGTGGGGGTCCCGCCGGTGGAGGCCGGTCTACTGTCCGCGCCGCCGGTCGCGCTGGACAAGGGAACGGGTTTACATAACGACTACATACAAGAGTAAACACACTCGCTCTAATATGTATAGCACAAAAGTTACAAGTGCTATAAGGTTAGTATGTGCAGTCGAACCATTTGATTCCTACCTGACCCACCGTAGAACGTTCTCACAGTAAGTGTCATAATAAATTTCCTTGTCAAGCAATGCGATGTCACTGTGACTTTTCTTACGAAAAGGTTCCACAGTGGCTCACGATTCAGTTGGTTCGAGTGTACTAAAAAATTATAATGACTCCGCCAGTTATATCAGAAAATATAGGACAAGTGTTGTAAATTAATTAAACCCAAATGGAATATTGTCCATTATAAATTAGGAGCAAAATTAAATAAGCAATAGTGAATGTTGTCTAAATCAGGTCTTAACTTAATATGTAAGCTCAAAACAATTGATTTCGGGTGCAACAATTTACGATTCGTCATATTTCTGAATGTATACGTAAATATGTGGTCGTTTTTTTCGCCATACGATATTCAGGATGGACAATTTTCCTTCTTGATTGTAAGTATTTAAAATTGTCATTTTTCTGCTTCGAGTTGTCCATTTTCCATTTGCACCAAATGACAGTAAATCGTATTTTTGCTTTTGTAAATTAAAGAAAAAATAAAGAAGATATAGCCAGACTATCCAGTTAAAGGTGCGACCAAACCGCTGCTTAAAAAACGGTGACGGCATGGAATCGCAGTGGCGCGCGCATGCGAACCACCGTTTTTATTCGCATGCTCTGCACACCGCTGCTTAAAATCTTAACCGCAGTAACGTGGCTTTTCTGTCAGGACTTTACCGAACAAAAGTCTTGTCGCCGTCACTGCGATTCCGCACCGTTTGCGTATTTTAAGCAGCGGTGTGGAAAGCATGCAAAGAAACGTTGCGCATACGATGCGTCACTGCGATTCCGTGCCGTCACTGTTTTTTAAGCAGCCTTAGAAGTTCCGCGTACCATCACGCGTGCGCGTGCGCAACTTGTTGCACGGCGTGACGTCGCGTCCCCCGCTCCCGAACTTTGACGCGCTTCATTTTTGTATTTTTTTGGTTATGTGCCCAATGTGTTCTGATAAACTGACGGACTAACCCCCTGTTTCACACCATTTGATTAAATTTATCTGACGGATAGATGCCGTCGCTGTTTGTTTTGTTCGAATAGACGGAGACATCACGTCGTTTATCCGTCAAATAAAATTAATTATATATTTTTTACCCAGGATGAATTTTTACAAACTATGTCGAGTTGGGTTTGTAGTTTTCGTGGTATTGCGGCAGGTGGCGGCCGGGTCGCGCATCGCGATCTAGCTTATTGTTCATAAATTTTTAATATCGTCAATAAAGCTAGAAAAGAAACCGACTGACAGCGAGGCGGAGCAGTGCGCGCGTCGCGGAGGCGATACTGGTGGTAATATTCGAGCTAACGTGAAAGTGGCCATGCAGAATACCGCGCCACGCTTATTTCCCGCGCGACATTTGTGTGGCCTCTTTCGCGTTACCGCGAATATTACAACCGATACCGCCTCCACACCGCGGCGCACCGCTCCACCATCGCTATCGTTGTAAGTGGATTAGCAACGTCTACGACCAACCGTCACAGCCGCCGACCAGCAGGGCCACTACGAAACTCGAAGTTCGTGTCGTGCGGTCCCTCTCGCTCTCGTATCAAATAGTATAAGTGTCAGAGGGACCGCACCACTCGAACTTCGAGTTTCGTAGTAGCCATGCAGTGGCCGTATCTAACGCCCGAGTGCTTGCGGTCGCATTCACCGTCTCTTTCTCATCATCATCATCAAATATCAGCCATAGGACGCCTGCTAATGGACATAGCCCTCCAGTAGCTTCGGTTGGAAGCGGCCTGGAGCCACTGAACCGCGGCTCTGAGCCGTATCGTCTAACGCGCTGACGTTCGCGATCGCATTCACCATCTCTTTCTAGCCTCGTCTTATATCGTACGACAGAAAGAAATGTTGAGAACGATTGTGATTCCAAGCGTGCTAGACAAATAAGGCTGGTCATTCGTCAGTCTCGTTGGTGGACGTCTACGTCGCGCTTGCTGATCCGCGTCATTCAAGAACTTCTCATTTCTGGGTGAATATTCGGCGTTAGTACCGCGTCATTTTCTCATCACTTTTTTATCAGATTTCTTAAGAAAGAGGTACAACAAACATCAACATCCGACACATATTGATGAACACATGTTGACACATGTTGATATTTATTGTACCTATTTCTTCAAATCTGATAAAAAGTATTGAGAACATGACGGCGGTACAAACGCCCGAATATTCACCCTTCTCTCTACCGTCATCTATACTGCGTGACAGAAAGAAATGGTGAAAACGATTTATATTCCAAACGACAGTGCGTCCGTGCGTAAACAATAAGGCCACAGATTTAGCTCGAGATAGTAAGCCAAATCCACAAGTTTTATACAATTGGTAACAGAAGCGACAGAAAGAGTACAAATCTGACAATATACAATGTCATCCAATAAACAAGAAATAATGATCAAAATGTACAGGTCAGTTCACAAGAGCTAGCACGAATGGATTGAACGAAAGTAATGTCACTAGACATTTTTTTAGGAAATGCATGACATTTTCACATTTGTGTGAAGTGTATTCAAATAGGTAACACATAGGTACTTTCATTCACTCAGTTATTCCATTCATGTCAACTCTTGTGAAGCGACCTGTAAAGCCTGAAGTAATACTGATGCTGAATGTTTTATTGGTTATTGGATAAGAGTAATAGAGTTCAATATATCATTTAGTTCAAACACATTCATTGGCTAATTTATTGTATACCGTGCTGTGCTATCGCCTCTCAAGCAGAGGGTCGTGGGTTCCAACCCCGGCTCGCACCTCTGAGTTTTTCAAAATTCATGTGCGGAATTACATTTGAAATTTACCACCAGCTTTGCAGCGAAGGAAAACATCGTGAGGAAACCTGCACAAACCTGCGAAGCGATTCAATGGTGCGTGTGAAGCTCCCAATCCGCACTGGGCCCACGTGGGAGCTATGACCCAAGCCCTCTTGTTCTGAGAGGAGGCCTGTGCTGTACAGTCGCCATTTGATATTTCGGAGCGGGTCGAGGTAGTCAAAAGCATCGCCACATGCGCTTGATTCGCAAGGCATTAGAGTTCACGTTCCGATATTTTTTATCACCTTGGCCGCTCCGAAATCTGATGGCACCTGCTGGGCTACTACGAAACTCGATACTCTAAGTTCGTATCGTAAGCCCTTTCACTCTCGTATTAAATAGTATAAGTGTCAGAGGGACCGCACGACACGAACTTCGAGTTTCGTAGTAGCCCTGCTGTACATAGATAATCTTGATTTTTGCTCAGTGCACCCCTATTCTGTTGAGTGGGTTAAATGTATACACAATGAGCGACCACCAAGAAGGCGTTGTTATTTACCCATTTCAACAATAAATTAAACTTTTATTGCCCTTTTTCTCAGGCAATGTCGAAAGGTCGAAATGAATGTATTTAAACAGCTTATCCTAAAGATTATAGTAATAAGTAAATTGATAAAAACACTAATTTAATAGAATGCACAATGAGAAATAAAAAATGGGGGTTTGAGCAGAGTCAATGAGTTCACAGAGACAAGTGTTATTTATGGAAACAATAATAAAAAAGGTAATGCCCAATCCCTTTTGATCTGATTAAAAAAAACTAATTCAAATTTGGAATGATAAATCCATTGAAAAAGCCAGTGAATGTAAAAGAATTCTGGCGAAAAAACCACAGCCTAAGTATGGTTGGTTGATCCATTCTATTGTGTTATACATGTGGAAATGTTTGAAGTGAAGGTATATTAAAATTATGTAGGTATAAAGGCTGAACAGCAGACATGACAACTGTCAAGTCAATGAAGAATGATGCAATATGTTTGATTATTATAATAAGTATATATATGGTGTACTGCCTTTTCGGCGAAATATGTTTCGCCAAATTTCACTTAGCAACCAATCTTTCGCCAAAGTTTCATTTGGCAAACAATTCGTTGGCATAACTTTACTCCGCATTTTTCTTATTACGCAACAATTTTATATTGCAAAATTTTACTTCATCACACTTTTATGTGGCAAATAAATTATGTAGCAAATGATTGGCTTAGGCGAATAACAAATTGTCAAATAACATTTGGCCAACTTTTATATTGCAAAGTTTTACTTTAAAATTTGTGCGAGCGAGCGAAGCGAGCGAGCAAGACGGCTCGGAGCAGAAGCGACTTGGATAGTTTAGGTTCAGACAGAAGTTAGTTTTTTTTTATAGCAGCCAGGATAACTGCCACCAGGAAAAGTAGGTTGTATGCCATTCAATAAGTTGCTAAGTTAAGGTATGCCAATCAATACGTTTGACCAAAACATAAACGACATCTTAAAAAAATCCCAGGTAATAATTTGCATAATAATAATTTATCAAATGATTAGTTGGGAAATGATATCAGTGCGAAACGTTGAGTTGGGAAATAACATTTCGCCTAAATAAAAATATGGGATAAATAGTTTGGGAGCTAATAATTTGCTAAATAATTTTCGCCGAATCATTAGTAAACCATATATATATATATAGAAAGCATGTGTTTTTCACCCTTAAACATATTAATGCCAGAAGGAATATGCGCCATTACCTCGTATTTAACTGTCACAAGAATATGAGTAGATAATATGATACAAATACGAGAAAAACGCAGTTGCTAGCACTCCTTATAATAGTTTAATTTAGTGAAAACCCTGCAATACAATCTGCATGACTGGGTGACACTCTTTCCCGGCCCGGATAACACCGACATGGAAATACTGGCCCTGTTTTTTGTGTACACGCCCATAGAAACTGACAGGAGCTTCTATGGGCGTGTACACGAACAACAGGGTCGGTATTTCCATCCTGGTATTATCTGGGCCGGGAAAGAGTGTCACCCATGTCGGACTTAGTGACTGTTATGCTGCAAGTGATTTTCCTCTACTGAAACAGTAGATTGTTAAATTCATCACAACAATAGGTAATACCTGTTAAAGCTTGATGGTTGATTAGTCTGTCATGTTCTGTGTATATATAAAAAAAAATACCAGCTGTTTTATCAACAAGGCAATATTAAAAAAAAAGATAATGATTAATCTGAAAGCAATGAATCCTTATGCATAGAGTGGCAAAAATAGGAACAAATGCGTGTCAGTGCTTTAAGCTGATCGATATTCAGTGTATGAAAAGCTTAAGAAAAAGGTGTGGCGTTTCTAACACTTCGTCAAAAAACGGCACACTGAAGCTTTGAGGAAATAAGTAAACTCATTTAGTCTGCCACCCCGCGTACCTATTATACCTAGAGTTATCATCATCGTCTTTCCCCTCAAGCTTGGGTTCGGCAGGCTCAGCGGGTTCAACAGGTGCAGCCTCAGTGGCTTCGGAAGGTGCAGCATCATTTTTCCTGAGGCCAGGGATGGGGATCCCTGACCCAAGCCACCCCGTCATTTTTGACTGTACATTCGTGATGAGGTCAAGTTTGCCGCCTGGTTTCGTTGGGCTGCAAAAAAATTTCAAATATAAATAAATTTGAATAGGTACTTTTTAATCTCTTTTATTGCTTGAAAGCCTTTATGTCACCCAGTCTTGTAAGTATGTTAGCACTTTTTATGAATAGCATTCACTGGCAAGCAATTGATACTTTTAATTTCCATCTAAAATACATCTATGGATAAGCTGAGCTTAATTACCTTAATACTTGGGTAATCTTAGAAAAATATATCAAGCTCAATTTTAGAAGGGATCAAAACAGCTTTTTGCATTACAGGTTGGATGTATTTACATATTTTTCTAAAAATGTGCTGCATGTTAGTTCCTTTTAAGGTACATAGTATTAACATAATTGTAATTTTAATAATTGTAAAATGGCTAAATTGTAGATCCAACTCTGTTAATTATCACACTCAATATTTGAATATTAATAAATATATCTATAATTTATTTTACTTAGTATTATTTAGTTACAGATTGCATTTCTGTGATGGTGGTATAAATAATAGTAGATGTATTCTCATTATTCTTATGTCAAACTTTTATCTAAAAGCAGACAAAATTAGGAAGATCAGATAGATTCATCAAAGAAATAGGTCACAAGAAAAAATTAGAATGTAATCAATTTATTAACTGTTCTCCAGAATTAAGAAAGATCTAATGAAGTGAAGTCATTATAGAAACCACAATCCAAACTTTAGAACAGTGTATGTCTAGTTACAAATGCATATTTAACATATGGAGTCATATCCAATTAGCCCCAATCATCAATACAATGAAGACAGCCTGGTGTTCTCATTACAGTCCTAGCACCAATGTTCTTGACCTAAATAAATGTTCATACTGGATCAATATCCCACCATAGTTATGAAACGTTTTGCTGCATTGCATTATTCGGCGGATTATTGCACCTTGCAGCCGCTTTCTAGAAACTTCCCAAGGTTGAATGCAGTTTACAAGCATATTTTCAGCTACAAATCAAAAAGCACGATTCAAACGTAACGAGTCAATTAATTTTAATAGTTTTATGTGGGTTATAGCGGGATAACGGAGGGGAGAAAAAAGTAAACAAAAGAATAATGCACCTCTGTCGCTCGCCCTCTGCCGCTGGCTCTGCCGTCGCTTCCTTAGTAGGAGTCGGGACTTCTTCATCCTGGGGGTCTCCTTTCGCGGCCCCCATCCACGAACTAACCTGATTAGTAAGTCCTGAAAACATTTTCACTGCCACTAGCTAACCCGAAAACTACACAAATCACAAACACTCGGCTATTTCACTACGCTGCGACAGTTACGCACATGACACCACGGGACAGTCTGCGACACGGCCGTGGGAAGCGCGATCAGCTGAAAAACTACGGAAAACCGTGATCGACCAGGAAAATCGGACGAGTTTCCACTGCGCATGAAAACTTGCGCTTTTGCGCTATACGTTTTTATTGTGTGCGTTTTGATACTGCACTGTTACGTCAAGTTATTAGATTTGAAGAAATATTGCAAATAAACACATCAATAACTTTACAGTGTAAGCGTCAAGAACTTTTGTAGTTTTTTAAGCGTTATGATATTCATTTCATTGACGTTTATTTCAATTAACATGATAACGATGGAAAAAAACAATACGTAACGAAACGTCTCATTGTAACTCCATGTCTACGTTCGTTCATCTTCGTGGTTTCATTCTTTTCATTTGACATTTCAATTCCATTCAAAACCATTCATCCGATCCGATCCAACTCACTCAAACATGACGTTTTTGGATTAGGCTAGCCAGTTTTTTGTTTCCGTTTGTGAATTTTACAGGAATCACTGCGTTGTTTATCTCAAATGTAGTGTTTAGTGATCTAGGCTACTTATAAAACAACTATAATTCGTTTACCGATCTGTGACGCAGCTTTAATATCCAATATGACGGAAACGCGTCGTCTACAGCTGCATCTAGGAAAATGCATCGAGGATCTAGATAAATTGCACAATATTCCGGATTTGAAATCGAAAAGGGCTACCCTGTGAGTATATGCACCGTTTATGGCCTAAAACTTTACACAAATCTTGTTTTTTATTGTGTTTTTGACCTTTTGTTTGAAGGTTATGCAAATCGGCTCAGAAGCTTTTTGAGAGTGCTGAGGAGGCACGGGAGAAGGGCGACGAGGAGTATTCGTACGTGTGTTACATGAAGTACTTGCGGGTCGTGGCTTGTATCAGCAAGGACAAGGAGTATTTGAAGGACAAGGCATATTTCAACAGCATGTTGGGGACCAAGAACCCCAACAAGGCAATTGATGCTGCTGAGGAACTCAAGAACAGCCTTATTGATAGGTAAGAAAATAATAATTAAATACACATTAATGCAAAAAAAAAAAAAAACCTTGTAAACACAAGTAGATCCTGACAAAAACAAGCAATTCTATAATTGTAGAATATACATACAAGGTTTTTTTCAAGAAATCTGATATTTCAACAAATGGTTCTGTTAGTTATACTTACAACCCCGGAAACAGATTTTATCAGAATTTTTTCATTCAAGAAAACAGTATTATATCCAGTTGTTTTTTTTTAACCCCCAATGCAAAAAGAGGGGGAGTTTGACCGCTATGTGTGTCTGTGTGTCTGTCTTTGGCACCGTAGCTCTTAAACGGGTGGACCGATTTGTATGTATGTGTGTACGTAAATACTTAATTGTTTATGTACACAAAAATAATACAAAAAGAAAACAACAAAACAAAAGAGTACAAAGGTGAACTTATCCCTAAAAGGGATATTTTCAAGGTAACCTAAACAGGAAAGGAAAACTTAAAGATACAAACAGTAATTTATGCAGTTTTTTTATTTTATTTGAATGTGTTTTTTTATTTGTAAGCAGGTTTTCTAGCTATGGTTCTTAGACATGTTTTATCAAAATCGGTTCAGCCATTTTTGAGATATTGAAATTGAAGTGACAAAGTCAGGGGTTTTCCAACTTTTTGTTGGTTAGGTTATTTATTTAATTACAGTTTGATTAGTTCGAGTTAACATTTGACAGATGGGCGTGCCTTCAGTCAATTTTCAACTTTGACGTCATACAAATAAAGCCATTTTTAGTATACCGCTACCCACATTTACAGATTATGTAAAAACTATTTTATTTGTATGACGTCAAAGTTGAAAATTGACTGAAGGCACGTCCATCTGTCAAGTGTTAACTCCAAGTAACCATACTGTACTTTATTTTATTTTACATAAACTTTTATTAGATAGTTAATATTCAATGTGAATTCTTATTAATTTTTTTTTATACTAAAACATTCATACATTAAAAATACTT
Organism: Choristoneura fumiferana; assembly: GCF_025370935.1. NCBI lineage: Eukaryota > Metazoa > Arthropoda > Insecta > Lepidoptera > Tortricidae > Choristoneura > Choristoneura fumiferana. Next base: position 1,459,718 of record NC_133491.1, read on the forward strand.
AAAAAATCAGATTTAATGTTTCATTACATTCAGTAACTAATTTGTACTTTTCTAAAGAAAGTAATATAGAAAAATACCAAATTAAAATAAAAACACAGGTGGCAAGTTTTTTTTTTCAAGTTTCATCACTAGTCATGCCTTTAATGCTTAACACTATCAAACTTTGTATTTAAACATTAGTCAACAACTCAACACCTCTTAAAAAAAATCCTAAAATCCACACACTGAAAAGCCAGAGATGGTGAAACTATAAGGGTTCCGTTTTCCTAAAAATATCACACCTACTTCCTACTTTGTCTATGGGAGGCTACATATAATTATTATATATTTTTTTTATTTAAAAGCCTATAAGGGTGTCCCACCGCTAGGCAAAGGCCTCCGCCCATGTCCTCCACTCGACCCCGTCTTGGGCGATCTCTGACCAGCTGCGAAGAAAGGCGACAAGATCATCCTGCCATTAACGCCTGGGCCCAACATGTTACCGAAGTCCATTTTGTGGTATCCAGTCTGTGGCTATTTTAGCCCACCTATTGGGTTCCATACGGCTGACGTGGCCTGCCCAGTGCCCACTTGCCCAGTGTCAGCCTGGCAGTCTTGGCACCCATATATCATGCAAATTGTAGCTTTCTAAAACAGATAGGTAGTCTCTGAGCAAAGCCACATATGAATAGACAGACAGACATGGCGAAACTATAAGTATCTTGTTCAATCTACTATAGCTATGTTTCTCTGTGGCTTCCCACGTAGCTAACATAGTCACATAGGATGTACTTAGCCCTAGTTAAAATGTAATATATCAAATTCTCAGGTCAAAATTTTTTGTGACCAAACTCCTTCAAAACAGCTATAAACCATTTTTCATACTTCTACGCGCACGGAGTCGTGGGCAACAGCTAGTATTACATTAAAAATAGGTGCTTTAAAATGTACCATTTCACATAAATCCTTTACTATATATATATATATATATAATATACTTTTGGCATTCACCCTTTCCATATTGGTAGGGGCATATTTTGCCAATTCATATTTTAATATGTCCAGGTTAAACATAAGAGGGGGAGAGAGAGAGAATCATTTATTTATTATTATTATATAAATTATCAGGCAGGCAGTTGCAAGCAACTGATAGGTGCCTGTATCTAGCTGTTCCTGTGGTCAAGTATTCTTGTATTGTTAATGTGTTGGTCTAAGCCTGTTCTTAAATTGGTTCACATTCAGTGCTGAGACTACATGTTCTGGTAGTTTGTTTCATGTCTTGACCACTCTGTTACACAAGAAATGTTTACGAGGATTGTTGTGCGATCGTTCAGTAGATAGCTTAAATTGGTGGCCGCGCAGACGTGTGTTGTTACTACACATATTTTACATATAAAAATACATTAGATGGAAACAATAAAAAAATAACATCAAATAGTATAAAGTGGGCCCCACTCAACATAAAAGCGAAATAAACAATGGTTTGCTTTGTTGAAGACACATTCAATTCAAGGTTCGAATTTAATTTTACAAAAATTTATATAAACTGAGCATTTGTTGGTACTTAGGGGGTTTCCTATTTGCTGTCTGCCCTATTTACTTTTTATGAAATCAAAGGAGACTGGAAAAAAACAGGAACAATTGACCAATGTGAACAATAAAAGTCTTGGGTATGGGTTCAGTTATAAATAAATAAATAAAAAATTGTCATTTGAAATATTTCTTGCTTTTTATCATAATGGGCCTTTAATAAATTGAATAAGGTTAAAGAAACCTGTCAAAAGTAAAAGGAAAATGCCACATTGTTTTAATTACTCCAAACAGATTTTTTGTCTACCCCTACGGGAGAGAGGCGTGATTATATGTATGTATGTATGTATGAAAATGATGAATTTCTCGTTCATGGCGACGGGTGACACTCTTTACCGGCCCGGATAATACTGAGATAGAAACCCTGTTTTTCGTGTACACGCCCATTGTACTGACCTGAGGTGAAACGACAATGACATTGAAAATACCACAAACCGAGAGACAAAGCGCTGGCAGGTCTCCCAGTAGGTGGACTGACAATATCGTGAGAGTTGCGGGCAACCGGTGGATGCAAGGGGCGAGTCGTCGTTCATTGTTGCATTCTAAGGGGAAGGCTTTTGTTCAGCAGTGGAAGTTGTCCCGCTAATGATGATAAATATGTTTTAAAAAGGAAAGAATGTTAATTTTTTTTTCCTCTGATGTTTTAACTAGGCTTTAGCACACCAAATGTGACTATGTCAGCCTCATGGGGAGCCTCAGATATATACACCACACTACAGACAGATAATGTTAAATTTCATTGAGCAAGCAATAATAACAAATATTTATTCCGGATCATTTACATAATTATCTCTAGTCCATGTGAGCTTCAAAGAACATATAATGTTTTAAAGTTATTATTATTTAAATTATCAGGCAGGCAGTTGGAAGCAACAGATAGGTGCCTGTATCTAGCTGTTCCTTGGTCAAGTATTCTTTATACTGTTATTGTGTTGGTCTAGCCAGTTCTTAATTTATTATTATTATTTTTTTTTTTTTATATACTGAAGGCAAACGAGCAAGTGGTCTGATGGTAAGAGGTCACCACCGCCCATAAACATCTGCAACACCAGGTATTGCAAACACGTTGCCAACCTAGAGGCCTAAGATGGGATACCTCACGTGCCAGTAATTTCACCGGCTGTCTTACTCTCCACGCCGAAACACAACAATGCAAGCACTGCTGCTTCACGGCAGGATTAGCGAGTCAAGATGGTGGTAGCAATCCGGCGGACCTTGCACAAGGTCCTACCACCTGCAGATTGATTCACATTCAGTGCTGAGACTGCATGTTCTGGTAGTTTGTTCCATGCCTTGACCACTCTGTAACATAAGAAATGTCTGCGAGGATTGGAACTTCCAGACATTTTAGCCAGGCATTTTTTTTTATTTTGTAGAGTAGTAGGAAAAAAAGCAGCCTGAGATATGAGAGGAGAAATTTGTGTCTAGACTCCTGTCCAGCTGTGGTGTAGGGGTTATAGCATGTAGCACGGATTGCTGAGGACCTGGGTTCGATTCCCAGTGCTGGTCTCTTTTTCTGGTTTTTCTGTGCATCCATGTCTCAGTTTGTATTTTCGATATTTTAACCAGGTATAGGCAGTGCCACGAGAGTTGAAGTGAATGATTACACACACAGCTACAAAAAGAACTGATGATACAAAAGGAGAATGAATGAGTAAATGTTAAAATCCCGCTGTCATTACACGACATGTTCTTGTGTGCGTGACCTCACACTGGTGGCACTACCTATAGGTAGGGTATCATGTGTGTTTAGCAACATGAGTCTTTTGAACTACCCGCACTTTATTACAATTTATTAGATACATAACTTATTGAATCAGGGTGTTACTTTGTGGAGGTCCATATCAATGAACTAAAAGTTTTTTTTTTAGTTCATTATTAGATACAGGTATATCTCAAACTACCCGCACTTGGTCAATTTCAACAATCCCAAAATCCTCTCCACTGAACGTGAATTCTTCTCTGGAATGGTGTGTCAAGCGGTTCAAATTAAAGCATATAAATTTCAACCTAGATGATGGATATATGCTTTCATCTTCATGGAATCCTATATTAAATAAGTGTCGGCGTCGGGAAGAATGTTTGGAGAGACTGTCGGACGTTGTCAGTGTTGTGCGTCTGTGTGATGGGGTGACGGTAATAAATCACGAAGGAAGTGCGGGTAGCTCGATATACAGGTGTTGTTGTACTGTACGCGCTGTGTATTGTATCATAACTAATATTACAAATGCGATAGGTGAGTATTTTAAATATAATTGACCCGGAAAACTCACGTCTTAAATCGAGTTTAGCCCGACATGTTTCGGGCTAATCCGTAGCCGTTCCTCTTCGGAGAAACTTTATTGCACAACGCAATAATTTTAAACAGAGACGAAATGCAGGGTAGACTATAGATAGGCGGTATTATAGCTTAAAAGCGATCTCTTCTAGATTACCATTTTGGATACGGAAACTAATACAAATACGTCGAAGTAGAGAAACAAAATAAGATAAATACAAATGTAATATATAAATACATATACAGTGCTCATACAATACCTATATACACTACAACGAACTTTGCAAATAATATTTTGTAAAACCAAATCATAACAAGAAACATTTTATTTCGCAGATATAACAAGGAGCAGAAGAACAAACGCTTGAACGAGATAAAGGAGAATGAAGTGATCAAGCAGAAGATTGATGAGAACCGGAAGAAGGCCATGGAGGCGGCGCCGGCGCCGGAACCCCCGCAGCCTTTAGGGCTCCCTGGTAATACAGTTTAGGGTTCTCCTGTTGAGGGGCTACCGAGTTTTTAGCTATAGGGGAAGGGTTGAAAGAGTATAGGGGCGAAGCGCGGCCGCTTAATCTGTCATCTCCCAGGATAACAGGATCGAAGGATTTTGGGCACAAATTTGTGCCTCTGGGAGAGGACAGGTTAAGAGAGATTGGTCAGAACCGGCGCCTTTTAGGTGTTTCCTCCGTATTACTAAAACATATTTTAAAGATGTAACGTGTATACGCGATAGAAAACATCTATACCTTCCGCCGCCTAACTTTGCCCAAAAGTTCATTGCCACGACTAGTAATACAAAAACTATAAAGGTATAATTCCAATAATTGGATAGGCACTATACCGTTAAGCGATTCGAACACGATTCGGGAGTAACGTAAAGACGTCGCATAAAAAATGTATCTCAAAAATGCGTCTAGCTGAGTATTAAGTAATGAACTTTTAGGCAGATTTATATGTTGCGTGGCATAGTTTTGTTATCATTCCAAAACTTATGATCTGCCGCGCAATATTTATAACCTGGTGTTGCAGTTGTCTATGGGCGGTGGTGATCTCTTACATCAGGAGACCCACTTGCTCGTTTGCCATCCAGTCGAATAAAAAAAAAAAAAAATTATACTACAGGTTTATTCCTACTCATACCCTTTTAGACACAACTTGTTTCTTCAGGTCTTGACGAAGTAACCATCAGGAGTGAGCAGCTGTACACCATCCTGAAGAGTGGCAAGCTGAAAGTGATGATCCTGGACGCTCGCCCCGGGAAGGACTATATGGAGTCTCACATCAACTATCATGCTTGCATCAGCGTCCCGGAGGAATGTATATCGCCAGGGTGGGAAAAATTAAATAGTTTAAATTTTATATATTATAACAATACTACAGTGAATAACACACACACACACACACACACACACACACACACACACACACATGAGATAAACAGGGTGCACGGGATAATTATCAACGTCGTCAACGATAATTAGAATGGATTGATAATAAAGTCTACCGGACGGACAAGACCGACATGGAAATACCGACATGATATTTTGTGACACGCCCATAGAAACTCTTGTCAGTTTGACACCAGTTTATATGGGCGAGTACACGAAATATCGGGTCGGAATTTCCATGTCGGTATTATCAGTGCTGTAAATAGTGTCACCCAGACGTCACACCATGCCAAACAAAACACCACATAGCTTCATTAGTTATTTGTGTCACAAGGGAGCAAAATGGTGTATTTACGGCGAGGGCGTACATTGAATCCAGAATGTAGCGAAGGATTCTGCAATAGAATCCTGAGCGTAGCGAGGGATTCTATAATAGAATCCTAAGCGTGATGAGGGATTCAAGTGTTAGCGCCCAAGATGAAAATAATTTGCTCCCGAGTGGCTCATACAACTTTTCACACCGAGCATTAATAAACTTGAAAAAATAATTCTAATATTATTAAAGAACAACCAGGATAGAAAATAGGTGGCTTTACAATTATCATCTTCAAAAATGGCATTTGCTATATTAGGTACACTTAGAAAGCCTTGAACAGAAAAGTTGCACTTTGCTCCCTCTCGCCAGGGAGGAAAAGTAACTTTCTGAAGGAGAGGTGTGAAATAGTTATTTGTGTCACAAGGGAGCAAAATGGTGTATTTACGGCGAGGGCGTACATTGAATCCAGAATGTAGCGAAGGATTCTGCAATAGTACCTAGTTCATGTGCCTATTGCATGTTATATTGGCGAATAATATCAGATAACATTTCAGATGACTATCGAATAAATTATCCATGATCATTTCTATGTTTTCCAACCCTGATGATAAAGTGGTGTATACCCCAATGTTAATTCCTTTTTTTTCTTGCAGGCAATCGGCGAACATTCTAGAACAGAATCTGCCAGCCGCGTCCAAGCCGGTGTGGGCCACAAGGGCGTCCATGGAGCTGATTGTGATGCTGGACTGGAACAGCACGGCCGTCATACCCGGGAACACCCTGCATCTGCTCAAGACTATACTACTGAAGGTATGTTTGGTTTTGGTGTTACCAGTGCCAGTTACTCCATGCATTCATCATCATATCAGCTGTAGGTCGTCCATTATTAGACAATTCAATTCAAAAATATTTATTTCGGATATACGATACATCTGCGCACATTATCCATAGGTGTTAGTAAAGGCTGACCAGGAATATTAAAACCTGACGCGAGGGCAGCGCTTGTACGTTTTATATTGCAACATTCTTTACACTTACTATACAATATCTATCAGTCATATTGACAACGGTGTTGGTGATGTTATTTAAAGGAATATTTTCTATTCCCTCAGACTTTTTCTATGACAACTTTTATAAATTGTGAATTATTTTCCTTATTAAGCTATGGATAATCTTCGGCATCTTAACGCACTAAAACACAAAATAACACTTTAAAATACCACGCGCAAACAACGTTAAACTTTGACAGCAATAGACAGGTGACATTTGAATTTAGTGTTACCAGTGGAAGAAATTAGTTCTATTGGTTTTCCGCAATATGGCGAGGTTTCTTATAATTCTGGTCAGCCTTTAAATTCAAGTCAATATTTAGACATAGGCCTCCAGTTGCTTCGGTTGGCAGCGGCCTGCATCCACCGTGTACCCGCGGCTTTAATCACGTCATCCGTCCATCTCGTTGGTGGACGTCCTACGCTGCGCTTGCCGTTTTTCGAGATATTGAACTCTGAAGTGACAATGTGTCGGGGGTTTATCAACTTTATTCGTTTGAAAGAAAATAAGAACACATTGACGACCGGATGGCTAAGTGGTTAGAGCACCTGACTACGAAGCTTGAGGTCCTGGGTTCGAATCCCGGCCGGGGCAGATATTTGTGTGAATAACACGAATGTTTGTTCTCGGGTCTTGGATGTTTAATATGTATTTAAGTATGTATTTATCTATATAAGTATGTTTATCCGTTGCCTAGTATCCATAGTACAAGCTTTGCTTAGTTTGGGACTAGGTCAATTGGTGTCAAGTGTCCCATGATATATTTATATATTTATATTTATTTACATTTATTTACCGAAATTCAGCACAAAAAATTAACAAATAAAAAGAAAAATCAGACAACCTTACGTAATCTTATATAACAGTGAAAAAGAAAAGAATTTTACTTTTCTTGCCGCAGCGTTGGTTTTCTGTATGACGCTTCACTTAAACTAACTTTAAATAGACTAATGGCGCTGGTTAAAAATTTGGTTAGGTTATTTTCGGTAATAAGTTTTTGGTAAAAATTTCATTTTGAATACAAGCTGTTTTTTGCTGACTGTACTTTTTGTTGACTGTACTTGTATTGTCACCCAAACTACATTTGCATACCAAATTGTAACCCCCTTATTCATAAACGACAATCAAACCTATTTTAGTTAAAATGCCGCTAAAATTCGTTTGTCCTTATCTGTCACTTCGACATTTGTATTTGTTAGAAAGGGACAAAGCATTTGTTAGTTAACATAGGCTTGTTAAGTTTTATGAATAAGGGGGTTTGTTATTAACTGTTGAAGAGTTCCGTCTTTTAAAGACGATCTTGGCCCGACTGCCATGATATCACTACTAGATTATTGTATTGTCGCACAATTTACATAAGTATACCAAATTTAAAGTCAATCAGACTACTGGAAGTTGGTGGAATTTATCTTGCAAGATTTGATTACAGACAGATAGACAACGGAACAGGTGAAACTAAATACAAGCTTGAAAATAATCTAACCAACGTAAAGTTGGAAAACCCCCGACGTTGTCGCTTCAAAGCTCAATATTTCAAAACGGCTGAACCGATTTAGATGAAACATGTCTAAGAACCATCGCTAGACACCCTGCTTTCAAATAAAAATCGAATCGGTCCACCCGTTTAAGAGCTACGGTGCCACAGACAGACAGACACACATATCGGTCAAACTTATAACACCCCTGTTTTTGCGTCGGGGGTTAAAAACAGCTGGTTGCATGACTTTGAGCCCTTTGTTCCGGAATGTTCTCGCAGCGTCACAGCTGACTTAACGTATTGTGTTCCAGTGGGACATCAAGGTGCAGTACGGACGGCCGCCGTTAGCGCTGCTCGGTGGATACGACGACTGGCTGCTGCGGTACCCCGCGCTCTGCACCAACCCGCAGCCAGCGCCGCGCGCCAAGCCACCCCGCGACATGCTCGGTACAGACAGACACACACACAGACAGACAGACACACAGACAGACAGACACACACACACACAGACACTGACAGACACACACGCACACACACGCACGCACGCACACGCAAACACACGCAAACCCACGCAAACACACGCACACACACGCACACACACGCACACATGCATACACACACGCACACACACGCACACACACACGCACACACACGTACACACACACACACACACACACACACACACACACACACACACACACACTTTCTAAATTATTGATGACTCGAGCTTTGCCTACCCACGAGCTGCGATAGTGATATAGGCTATTTTTGTAAAAAAAATATTTTGTGTTGCAGATATATAATTTTACTCGCAAATGTGATGAAAAACATTGTATGTCACACAGGCTGTACTGGAATTACGAACATCGACGTATCAAAGCTTTCAGTCTTCGACTTCCGGCTTCTAATAGTTCTCATTCGTAATTTCCTATTTACCGCCCGTAAGACATTTTTTTTTAATAAATAAATTAATAAATGTGTGGTAATAGTTAGGTCCTCCTAGGTCCTGGCGCGGCGTTTCTAGTTTAATTTGGTCGGAGTTTGTCTGTATTGTTTGGTCTGTATTGTCAGGTGAGATTGACTACCCGGTGTGGACAGAAGTGACCGCGGCCGCAGCGCCGGCGCCGCGCGCCAAGCCCGGCGAGCCCACTGTCGACCGCAGCAGCAAGGTAACCTGTTAACTACACTCAACTAATAGTAATTTATAAAGCTCTATAAGAGGGTCAAAAAACGCGAGTGACGTGGGTTACGATATGTGCGTAGCGAACATCGTAAGAAGAAGACCCCACGAACTTTTTTGGCTTACTTATATAACGCTGTATAATACTTATTAAATAAAATACAAAATTAGAGCAAAAAATTAATTTTTAACTTTAGTAAAAACTAAGTATGGCAAACGCAAATAGAATGTAAACAATAATAAAAGAAGGGGAATCATGAAAAACTTTGTAAAAAAAAACTGTCTGTTCTTATGTATGTGTTATTACTATAACGCCGGGACACGTGAGGTGCTGCAATATTAACCCATTCATTGCCGAGCGCCAGATAACGTATCGCCCATCGGCGTCTGCGGCATTATTTATTTATTTATTTATTATATTAGGGTCCACCAAGACGCCGATGGCCGGCAAGGCAACGGCACTGAATGAGTTAGCAAGGTATGTTGTTACTGTTACAGGCAGCGGCGTTGCAAATGTACGAAGAGCGAGCCCGCAACATGCAACAGATCCTGCAACAACAGGAGCGGATCGCTGACACCTCGCTCACGCTGGAGATGCAGCGGATAGAAGCCGAGCAGGTAACGCTGAGTTAGACACTTGTTGCTGCAACTGTTGCAAGCGGCGTTGCAATGGATGGCAATTAGTGGCGCTGCGGCTCGGCTGCCGGCGCGCGGTTGCTCTAGCGGCCTTCAAAGAGATTTCATACAACTTTCCCGGCCGCTGGCCGGCAATCATCATCATCATTTCAGCCGTAGGACGTCCACTGTTGGACATAGGCCTCCCCCATAGACCTCCAGTCGCTTCGGTTGGCAGCGGCCTGCATTCACCGTGAACCCGCGGCTTTAACCAGGTCATCCGTCCATCTCGTTACGTTGCGCTTGCTAATCCGCGGTCTCCACTCGAGAACTTTTCGGCCCCAACGGCCATCTGTTCTCCGTCCTATATGGCCCGCCCATTGCCACTTCAACGAGCTAATTCGCTTGGCTATGTCGGTGACCCTTGTTCTTCTTCGTATCTCCTCATTTCTGATTCGATCCCGTAGAGAAACCCCAAGCATTCTTCTCTCCATAGCTCGCTGAGCAACACTGAGCCTATTTAAAAGCCGCAATGCGACCGTCTTTTGTTTGGGCACGCACTCTGCGGCACGGCTTACGACAGCACCACCCGCCCCGCAGCCGCCGCGCCAGCAGACAAGCACGACTGGGCGACGAGACTAGCGTCCCGCCAGCTTCATTTCTTGTTTTTAGGGTTCCGGAGCCAAAATGGCAAAAACGGAACCCTTATAGTTTCGCCATGTCTGTCTGTCTGTCTGTCCGTCCGCGGCTTTGCTCAGGGACTATCAATGCTAGAAAGCTGTAATTTTGCACGAATATGTAAGTAAACTATGCCGACAAAATGGTACCATTAAAAAATTTTAAAAAATTTTTTTTAGGGTATCACCCATAGACGTAAAGTGGGGGTGATTTTTTTTCTCATTCAACCCTATAGTGTGGGGTATCGTTGAATAGGTCTTTTGAAACCATTAGGGGTTTGCTAAGACGATTTTTCGATTTATTGACTTTTTTGCGAAATATTCAATTTCATTAAAATCGAGCGTCCCCCCCCCCCCTCTAAAATCTAAACCGGTGGGTAGAAAAAAATTCAGGATGGTAGTAAGTATATCAAACTTTCAAGGAAAACTATAACGGCTAAGTTTGCTTGAGAATTAGTAGTAGTTTATGAGTAAATAGCAGCCTAAGGTACTAAGGTATAAAATATACCTAAACTTGGAAGATTCCGTATAAAATAGGAAATCCTTAAAAAAAAAAATATTACTTGATTTTTTCGTAATGGCTACGGAACCCTATTCTGGGCGTGTCTACACGCTCTTGGCCGGTTTTTTTATTTTATTTCATGTCGTGTTTGAGAAAAGCACTGTTCGAGTCTCGGCTGGAAAGTGGGGTTGCTATATCTGCTTGGCCGGCAACCCCCTACTTTTCGGCCTCTGCAGTAATGTACTAGTAGTAGTTTTATGAGTCGTTCTGTGGCAGGACTGGGAGAAAACCCACATCCAACGGGAGACGGAGCAGCGCGACGAGCTGCGCGCCGTGTACAAGCTGCGGGAACAGGAGATCATCTCGCAGCTCATGCAGTTAGAGAACAAGCAGTTCGACATGGTAAGTCCTAATTACTCTTAATTTGATAGCTTTATAGCGACATCTCTTGTCCGGGTGAGCGGTTAGTTATGATGGGGTGCTGAAAGTTTCTCGATGAGGGCTAAAGCGTAGATGTCGCTAGTGTCGCTGCTTGAACAAGCTGAGATATGTGGTGCATAGGAAATTTGAAGGTGAAATTTGTGTCTGTACTCCTGTCCAGTGGTGGTATAGCACGCAGCACGGAATGCTGAGGACCTGGGTTCGATTCCCAGCGCTGGTCTCTTTTTCTGGTTTTTCTGCGCATCTATGTTTCAGTTTGTATTTTCGATGGTAAATCCGTTACGTACTACTAACATCATCATCATCCCAGCCTATATACGTCCCTCTGCTGGGCACAAGCCGCAGAATGCGAGGGCTTGGTCGCGGGCCAAGTGCAGATTGAGAGATTTACTTTTTTTTATCGGTCTGCCTATTTCTGTAACTAAAATGACCCTACACTGCATACTTTTTGCTACTCTGGATATTCATAGATACAGATTTGTACGGAACTCTCGGTGTATGAGTCCGACTCGCACTTAGCCGGACCGATTGACTCTAAAGTTGTCTACAGGAACAAGAGAACTTGAGTCTCCGCGAGCAGCTGGAGGAGTACCAGCGACGGGAGAGGGCCGAAGCTGAGCGCCTGGCCGAGTCCATCGCCGGCGAGGACGCTAAAGGTAACTCACGCTGCTTGTCTTTTACTTACGGGAACACACGAGTCTGTCTGTAAGAGCTTTTGTACTCGTCGGGTTTCTAAATACATATATCTAAATAAACGAGATTAGCTGAAACCAAAGCGTTTACACTCCGGTGGATCGAGCCGTGAATAGAGCGTAATTGGGACGACCGGTGGACGATTTGAAAAATAAAACTTACATTATTAAACAACAAGAAATATATCGAATAATATCGTGTTTTACAGTAACATTTATTGTTTATGTATGACCTACACTGTCGATATCCAAATAGAAATAATGAGTTTTTTTTTTTATTTAATCAAACGGCACATGCTAATACACAAAATTTTGGTATCGCCAAACTGTTACCAGTTTGTTGGCGATGAAGCGCTCAATACATTTATTGAATCATGCAGCATACAAAACAGTTCACAGCTAAAAACTAACATGCACAAAATACCTACTTACATTTTCAAAAAAACCGGGTTCGATTCCCGTTATAAGTTTTTTTTTTTATCTATAAATGCAGTTTTTCTTATTACTAAAATCGATGACATGGTTCCTAAGAACAGATCTTCTTCAGACTTATAGTTTCAGAGTTTCCCATACTGACCGATCTAAATGAGCCACCCTGTATAATGAACACTCTTGTGAGCGCAGAGCAAGCGGCGCAGGCGCGGGAGTTGGACGCGGCGCGCGCGCGCATCGACGCCGTGCGCGAGCAGCGGGAGGAGCTCGACCGACAGCGGGAGACGCTCGAGCGGGAGCGGAAGCGGAAACTGGCCACCGCCCGGGAGAAACGCAAGCCCACGCTGGACAAGGTCAGTACGGCCCGACTCTTGTTGGACTGTGGAATGCAGACTAGAGGTAAAGAGGTAGAGGAAGAAGCGGGATTGGCAGCGGGTGGCGCTTGAGCGGGAGCGGAAGCGGAAACGCACCACGCACCGCCCGGGAGAAGCGCAAACCCATACTGGACGAGGTCAGTGGGCCCAAGACGACATAATCGAGTGATTAGAGAACCTGACTACGAAATTTTATATATTAATATAACAAATGAACAAAAAAGATTAAAATTCAACACAATAGATATAAAATTACTGTTTTTTTTTAAACTAGGATGAAGATGGTGACACATACATGGTGTCACCTGACGATGGACCCGCGTCTGCGCTCAACCGGTCGCAGTCATCGCCTAATATTGCTAAGGTATTACATTACATGTCACCTTTAACCCTATGTTTATTCTATATCGAATATTCACTGTTTTTAAACCCCGGCGCGAAATAATAACTACTTATCATAGGACACTTGACACCAATTGACCTAGTCCCAAGCTAAAGAAAAAAATAACCTAACCATAAAAATTTCATTTTTAAGACAAGCTTTTTTTGCTGACTGTACTGTACTTGCATTGTCACTCAAACTACATTTGCATACCAAATTTCAAGTCGATGCTATCAACCGTTGAAGACTGTCTGTCTGTCCTGCGGAGACGATCCTGGCTGGATTACCAGAATGTCACTACTAAATTATTGTATTGTCACGCGATTTACGTAAGTATTCCAAATTTCAAGTCCAATCTGACTACTGGAAGTTGGTCACATTTAACTTGAGGGATTTGATTACAAACAAACAGACAGACAACGGGACAGGTGAAACTAAATAAAAGCTTGTAAATTCCCAGTGCTGGTCTCTTTTTCTGGTTTTTCTGTGCATCCATGTCTCAGTGTGTATTTTCGATATGGTTTCACGGGATACCCGTAAAAGTAACAAATTTGGAGTTGAAACAAAAAAATACAAAAAGACTCCAAAAACCAATCATTATTTATAAGGCCTATAGTGAAGCACCACTTCTCGGATCCATAATTTCATCACTGGCAACACACATTGGTTAAAGACTCTTTCTTTATAAGGGTTTATTTCATAACAAATAGCTCTGTTTCTCCGTTCTACAACGCATGTTTCTCGCAGCAACTGTCGTCGGACGAGGAAGAACCAGCGCCCTCGTTCGACCGCAGCACTAAGCCGGCGAAGGTCCTGCCGAGCCAGATGCACCAGAGGGACTTCCAGCCAGTCTGGGGGGACGTGGTGAGTACACAGACACACCAGCATACAGAAGGGTCAATTGACTTTTTAGTGTAGCGGGTTGCCATGGTGACGTCTCCTGGGTCACTTATTAAAGGGATAATTTTATGGGGTTCAGATCCACTAAATGTTAGGAGTTTTTACAGTTTTAAGGTAATTCCTTCGTGATTCATCTCCTAAGTATGATAGTAGTACACATTCATTGCAAACATTTTTCTAAGCAAATGTATCATTGGTGTCTCCTGAGGTACGTGACAGAATAACAACACTAAAAAGTTGATTGACTCAGATGTGAAGTAATACCAACGAGAAGAGATAAATTGTCATGCAATGAGACGGAAAGGGAGCGATAAAATACTAATAATGACGTATCAGACAAAGATCTCGTCTCGTTGGCTTTTCTTTTAGTGCGTAATGGTTTTCTTATTTATTTATTTGGTCGAATTTTTCTTGTACATCGTGGCCATGGTTACGTCCCCTGACAACTCTTTAAAAACATGAGTTTCTATAACTTCTAAGCCCTAAGCACATTAGTAGCATATTATAACAGTTTTTTAAAGAAACTCGGTCACTGTTGTGTCTTGGGCAACGGGACAAAATATAAAAAGTTGATGAAAATGACACTCTTTTAATACAATAATGGGGAATGGATGAAAATTTTAGAAATGCTTAAAACTTTTTTTAGGAATAACCTTTCTAATTAACAGAACAAAATATCAGATTAATAAGTAGCATCAATTAATTTTAAAAAATGAAAGAGTTTTCTTTACCGCCAAATTATGACAGTCCGGTCGGTTACGGGTTGTTCCATAGTCCAGAATAAAAAACATTAAAAAAGAATTTGTGTCTTTGACTCGATCGTTTTAACAGGTGACACTATACCGGCTCAGATAAAAGCGACATGGAAATACCGACCCTGTTTTTCATCTACACACCCATAGAAGCTCATGTCAATTTCTATGGGCGTGTACATGAAAAACAGGGTCGGTATTTCCATATCAGTATTATTCGGCCAAGTAAAGAGTGTCACCTGTCAAAACGATCGAGTCAAAGACACATAAGTTCTTTTTTAATGTTTTTATTCTGGACTATGGAACAACCCGTAACCGACCGGATTGTCGTAATTTGATTGATAATTCAGTTGCCGTACTTTCAGTTGTGAAGAAAATTAATTGATGGCGGAGGTTTATTTTCGTCCGCCATAATTTTGTCGCTAAATACTTAAAATATGGAAGCATATTGTGGAACAATTTGTACCGTGTTAGGACCACCTTCTACTCTATACATATTCAGACGCTCGGACTTGTATTTGACTTGAATGATGCCAGTCTATCCATTTTTAACCCCCGACGCAAAAAGAGGGGTGTTATAAGTTTGACTGCTATGTGTGTCTGTCTGTGGCACCGTAGCTCTTAAACGGGTGGACCGATTTAAATGCGGTTTTTTTTTATTTGAAAGCAGGTTTTCTGGCGATGGTTCTTAGACATGTTTCATCAAAATCGGTTCAGCCGTTTTTGAGATATTGAACTTTGAAGTAACAAAGTCGGGGGTTTTCCAACTTTTTTTTGGTTAGGTTAGTGTATTAAAATGGGTTAGTAAATTAAAATAAATAATCAAAAATTAAAATAAAACCGCCCAAGTATAAGTCGGTTTCGCGCACTGAGCGTTCCGTACCTACTGCAAATATTCATGAAGATCTAATGTTAGCAGAGCCCTGCTCCTAAGCAAAATGTGCGCAATGTTATGTGTTTACAAAAATAGGACTTTTTTCAGACTTTTCTTCATCTGTCTGTGTGTGGCATGGTAGCTCTCAAACGGATTGAACGATTTCGATGCGGTTTATTTTACGTGAAAGCGAGTTTCATTGCGATGGTTCTCAGTTATGTTGGATAAAAATCGATCCTGCCATTTTTGAGATATAGAACTTTGAATTGACAATGTCAGGTGATTTCCAACTTCTCCAAGTTACTTTGGTTACCTAATTAATTACGAACTCTAATTAATACCTAATGAGGTACGGAACCCTAAGTCCGATATCGATATATCATCTACATATATAATAAGATAAGTCAACCGTGCTAGCGAGGTGACGGGTGCATGTCAATATTATATCCACCCACGCCCTTTACGTAGCACGAGGGACGTGACTCATCCAGTATACCTGTGCAGTCGGTAGGACTGGGTGTTGGTTTGTCCTTCCTTATCCAATCAGCTTATAGACAGGAGAAAGACTCCATGATTAATGCAGTCATCCATATACACGGTGTCTTGAAATTTATGCGGAGTGTTTTGGCAAGGAATAGGGAATATAAGTGGAGCACAAAGTTTCTCTTAAATAGATTAACGTGAAACAAAAGTGTAAAATAAAACAAATGACTATATACCTACCGAATTTCATCTAAATTTAATTTAAACGTGAAAGGGAAACAACCAAGCAGACTTACACACATTCACATTATAATATTAGTGAGATTGTCATCCACCCTACATATGTTTACCAAATGTGAAGTAAATCCGACCACTGAAAATGGTTCAAAATTAACTTGCAAGATTTGGAACAAATAAATGTATGGGATAAAGTTAAATAAATAAATAAAAAAGATAAATATAAGTTAAGTATAGGCGTAATCAACGAACACAACTTTATTTTAATTGCAACACAATCAACCGCCAAGGCACTTTGTTAGAAAGAAACAGAGTTATACTAGGCGACTACCACTATCGCTCTCACTCATCAAATTGCTTATTTTTAACACTTCCCAAGTTATCGCTAAATCATAAATCTTTGCAAGCAAACCCGCCAGTCGTCTACATAGCGTGTCGTATGCAAAGCAGCCAAGGCGAGGAATCCCTACAAACGCCACAACATGAGCAGCTTACGCGTAATGGCGGGCAGACACACCTCGTGCACTCGCAAACAATTAGTAAACAGTAGAAAAACAGCCTGTGCAATAAATAAAAATAAATAAAAAATAAATATCACGGGACAATTCACACCAATTGACCTAGTCCCAAAGTAAGCTTAGCAAAGCGTGTGTTATGGGTACTAAGCAACGGACAAATATAATTATATAGATAGATACATACTTAAATACATATTAAACACCCAAGACCCGAGAACAAACATTCGTATTTTTCATACAAATATCTGCCCCGGCACGGGAATCGAACCCGGGACCTCAAGCTTCGTAGTCAGGTTCTCTAACCACTAGGCCATCTGGTCGTCAAAATCGGCAGTGATTTTATAACCCTCGACTTAAAAAGAGGGGTGTTATAACACCTCTCCTTTTGACACCAACGTATTTTTGTGGCACCGTAGCTCTCTAACAGATGGACGATACGATATACGGCTCGATGATACCGGCTTTATTACGTGAGAGCGAGTTTCCTTGCGGTGATTCTTAGCTATGTTTAATCGAAATCGGTTCAGCCGTTTTTATGATATCGGACTTTGTAATTAACTGTCGGTTTTAACTGTCTAATTTGGTCAGCTTATTGCACAGATATTGATATGCTCACATAAAACAACCGAGAAAAGTTTAAACACCCTGAAACTAACATTTCATTAGCGGAAAAAACTAGTATGTTTACAAAATTGACAGCATAATGGGGAATAGGTAGGAATGCATGGAACACAATTTATCACTTAAATAACTAACGGTTCGTGATACAAAACTGGGAAATAAAACTAATGACAGAATCAACATTGTCTGCTATTGTAAAATGAGGAGAATATTGTAGTAGTAATATAATATAAGCGAGCAGTAGAAACGAGCGAAAAAAGTCAGAAGAATATAAGGGTTACTTGAATTTTACCGGTAAAATGAAATCAAAAATATGTTTTCGTTTTTAATTGAATACCTACATTTAATTGAATGAAAAGTATTTGTACTGTGTTATGTTGTATTAATAATACCAATTTTAAACAAGGAATGTTATAATCCCAGCCTATTTACGTCCCACAGCTGGGCACAGGCCTCCTCTCAAAATGAAAGGCTTAGGCCGTAGTTCCCACATACACCATTAAATTACTTCACAGGTGTGTACAGGTTTCCTCACGATGTTTTCCTTTACGGTAAATTGTAAATTTTCTGAGGTGCGGGCCCGGGTTTGAACCCACGAACCTCTGCTTGAGAGGCGATAGGTCAAACCACTAGGCCACCATAACCATAAGTAACGTTATAAAGAATTATATTTATGAGTATTTTCGTTTCACCCATAAAATTCACGTGGTTCTTATTTTTTTTGAGCAGTATATATATATACAAGAATTGCTCGTTTAAAGGTATTATTAAAATAATTCTTCCGCAATTTGTTTAGTCAAACAATATATATGTTTGCAAATTTCAATAAAACATGTGGTAAGTAGTTGCTTTATCAAAATTATTCATAAAATATAAAAGTTAATGCAATTTCTACGTGTCTGTGTGTAGTTCAATTACCAAAGAAATGTAAAAAGATTCGAAGCAAATATTATGTAAGTACCTAACCACTTTAACTGACGAATACCTACCTTGGTCGCTGTAAAAACGATTTTCAAACCAAACTTCTTTCACATAAGGCACAATTTCAAACGCAATAAAAGAGAACTTAGAACCTTAAAGCGAATTGTTAGACGACCTTGATAAACACCAAAATACCCCTATCGCTTTGGTATCGTATTGCTTGACCAATTACCATACTGGCCTTTATTTTTAGTATGGTTTTCGCCGTAATTTGAATTTAACTGTTTTAACACACGCAAACTTTGTAAAATATTTCCTCCGGGAATATTAAGTAGTTTCATTATCCCATATATATCATACATATCCACAATGAGAGAGCTTGGGACACAGTTCCCACGCGGGCCCAGTGGATTGGGAACTTCTCACACACCATTGAATTGCTTCGTCGGTTGTGCAGGTTTCATAACGATGTTTTCCTTCAACGTAAAGCTCATGGTAAATTCCAAATGTAATTTTGCACGTGAACTTCGAAACACTCAGCAACAACAACCACAATCTAGGTCTCTTCAAGGCTAGAGTAAACAGGCTGTTACTGAACCAAAGAGATACCTTTGGCCTCATCTGCACTTAACATCAGGTGAGATAGAGGTCAATCACGGGCAGTTTTACGTAAAAAAAATCGGCCAAGAGCGTGTGCGACACGCCCAAAATAGGGTTCCGTAGCCATTACGAAAAAAATAAGTAATATTTTTCGAAGGATTTCGTATTTTATACGGAATCTTCCAAGTTTAGGTATATTTTATACCTTAGGCTGCTATTTACTCTTAAACTACTAATAATTCTCAAACAAACTAAGCCGTTATAGTTTTCCTTGAAAGATTGACATACTTAATACCATCCTGATTTTTTTCAAATTTTTCCATTCACCGGATTAGATTTTAGAGGAGGGGGAGGGGTGGGGCTCGATTTTCATGAAAATTTGCACTTTAAAGTTGAATATTTCGCAAAAAGATCAATGAATCGAAAAATCGTCATAGCGTCTTAGCAAACCCCTAATTGTTTTAAAATACCTATTCAACGATACCCCACAACATAGGGTTGGATGAGAAAAAAAAATCACCCCCACTTTACGTCTATGGGAGGTACCCTAAAAATATTTTTTTTAATTTTTAATTGTACCATTTTGTCGGCATAGTTTACTTATATATCCGTGCAAAATTACAGCTTTCCAGCATTGATAGTCCCTGAGCAAAGCCGCGGACGGACAGACAGACAGACATGGCGAAACTATAAGGGTTCCGTTTTTGCCATTTTGGCTCCGGTACCCTAAAAATGACTGGTCAACGAAAAGTAGCCACCAAGTATTCAGTCACTGTCACTGGTAGCGGCCAGTAGCGTGCGCGCTCCGCCCCCGCCTCACCGCACCCCGCCCGCTCACAAGAAAAGAGCTCACTAGGTACACATCCTCTAGTGTTGCGCATAGTAGTTCACTACTAGCAACGCTCGCTGTAGTTCGCTCTCTTAGGTCGTCAGCTCCCGACGCCAAGGCTGATCAACGCTCCGTCTAGAACCAGAGAAAGGATTCACTATCTTTTGTAGTTATTATTTTGCTTATACTTTTTGCATTGCATTTGTGGTAATTTATTTGTTTTTTTTTTATGTAAAAAATAATGGTTTTTTTTTTAAATAATAGTTAAGTGCTTAATTGAAAAGTCGGTTTTTAGTATATCAATTCTTTTGGCGATAAAACGTTGATTTTTGTTTTTGGCTCCGGTAACGCCGCGCCGCGCTCTTCGTTTTCTCCCGCTCCCGCTATTACAGTACATACAGTTCGTTCGGTCTCGGTCTTACTCATCTTGTGAACTGAACTAACGAACTAAGGAGCGAGCGGTCTGGGAACTAGTTCGCGTAGTTCGTGTGCGAGAGCGTTCTTACGACCTAGTTCGTTCGCGAACTACACTACCCTACCGTTTAGTTACCTCGCACATCTCTGGTGCAAACGGCCTACGGTCACGTTTATCAAGCCATGCCCCGTGTCCGGGCACGCGGGGTCCGCTCGCCGCTTTCGGGGGCTTAGCATTAATGCGCGAGGCACGTTGGGCACGCTGACACCGGCACGTGCTCAGTAATTAGGCGTGCTTAGTTCAATTACCTTAATCAGTAATCGGTAACTTTATTTGCTAGAACATAGGTAGGTGCAATAGTGGATGGTGGTATTTTACATTTTGGTCGCTATGTCTTACCCGCAAATGCAGGTGTACAAATATTTATCTATTTATTCTAAGTAATTTTACTTACTATCCCAATTAATTAAAAACAATATTAAAATTATAATTAAAACAATCCATAACAGTTAGTAAATGTCAAAAGATAAGTATAATAATGATGGAGTAAATATAATATGATAATTATTTAGCTTTAATTTAGACTTATTAACTATTTAACCGCTTCGTTCAAAAATTGTGTAACAGAGTAATAACTTACTACCTTGTCACTATACTGCAGGATATGGATTTTTGTTGCGTCATCCCTGGCTTATGTCCCGCTGCGGTGTTGCCGTTTAAGTTCTACAAAAGTTGCTAGGTGTGTTGTTAAATGTAGCTTGTGTAAAAAAAATGGCTCTAAATGTATGGAACACTAAGTATAAGGCACTTGTCCCACCGCCAGCGAGTAGCGAGAAGTGAGTGTTTTTAAGTATGAAAAATTGGTCGCTTGGTGACAAAAGCGATAAAATTGTCATACTAAAAAACTCTTCTACGTTTACGCAAGATGTGTGTTCAAGCGGTTCCTCCACTTCCACTCTGTAAAAACTACACAAATCACACAAACTTAACTATCACTACACTGACGCGTTTCATACTCAACTAGAGCTCATCCTCAGAGCGCCATAACCATTCACTATGCTACCAAGTTTAAATTCAGACCGTTTATTTGGGTAACCTTGGGATTCAATTTATCTACCTATTATAAAGAACATTAAAACACCCACATATGACATGTAATTTTTTTAGCACCCACATCACAACTCTAAAAATACTTGACGCGCATAAAAAAGTAGGCGTTACTCTTTTCTACGGAACGATCCATCATAATAAACTACCTGCTTATTTTTTCGTGACTCCCGTATCCGGTTCGAAGGACCAGAAATGTAATTTTTCTTTTTCTAAGTATAACTTTATTAGTAGTTAATGTAAAACATTTTGGTCCCTAAAAATTATCCTTATTTTGCTTTGTAATACGTCACTACTTTTAAAACAATTCGTATCTCAAAATCGATAATTTTTCTGAGTTAACTTCATACACATTATTCTGTTGATCTATTGATTTGAGATAGTTTGAGACCCTGAAAAACATATAGAATTTTATCTCAGAAAGCAGCAAATAATTACAAATTAAGTGGGGTCCTAATATACCAATAAAAAAAGACTCCACACTGCGTAAATTTTATAACATTTTAATAGATACGGGTGTTTTAAGTGTAGGTATATTTGACAAACTTACAAATTTGTACCGTTGATTTTAAAAGTATTTACTTATACTACGCCTCAAAAATAAATATGTACCGCAACAATAGGACCGTGGTAACATTTTTTGAGTTGCTGAAATAGAATATTCTTGCACTTAACTGTACGGAACTCCACGTGCGCGAGTCCGACTCGCACTTGACCGGTTATATTCACACATAGCTTTTGTCGTGTTTCCCGTAAGAATATCAAGCGCTCAATTAATACCGAGGCCGTAAATGCCTCTGACACACACCGCTATAAATTACACAGGTCAAGGTTATGCTTTCTTACCTTTATTTAGGTTTTATTTAAAATATATTTACAAGACTCTTGTAAACAATTCGACCGATTAGCTTATTGTGTGCCCGGGAACTACACCTTAAGCTTTCTCGTTCTGAGAGGAACCGTGTGCCCAGCAGCGAGACGTAGGCCAGAGATGAATGATGATAAATAATTGTCAGAAATAACACATTTTAATATTTTTGTGTCTAACCTCTGGAAAAAGACCGAGATTTCAAATTTCGAATTCCTTCTCAGGAATGTTCTAATATTGTAAATGGTTTGATTAGATAATATATATATTTTTTTATATTTTCAAAATAAAATTGAGGTAGGTATGTTCAGAGACAAAAGTCATTTCTCATAAATAAAAACATTTCTGATGCAGGCAGTCACCGAAAATGGTAGGTACAGCACTTACTTGACCGATTATACACATATACCACCCACCAGCCAGATAAGAGGTCTATCAATTTTTTAAAAAAGTTCCTATCAAATGAATATGTCACTGAAATCGAACTTTCAAGTTGAAAGACACGTCTATTGGCATTATTGTTTTATGACATGCAAACGATTATCAACTTTTCGGTGGTAGACCACATATTTGGCTGACGGTACAATCTGTCCAGCCGTTTTAGCGCAAACTTTTCCATTTAAAATATCAGAAAGAAATCAACCCTTTAGCGAAACTGTACCAAACATCCCATAGTAGACATAGTGCACAATCAATCAAACTTGTAACGCCGCGCCGGGTGGGGGAGGGGTGTGGGTGACCACGCTTGCAGACCTTTAAGCACTAGTTCACGCCCGCGTAGAACTAACTGGAAAAGTGCTAGTCGAACTCGCGCGCCAAGGGTTCCGTACTTTGTAGGTTGCGACAAAATATACGCTATAAACGGCCGTATTATCCTCTACAGTTTTCGCGAACGTTTTAACAGTAAAAATATTGGCGAGTGTATTGTAGGGTACTAGACAGGGTGGCACATTTACATCGGTCAGCATAGGCAAGAATGAAACTGAAAAACACGTACATACACATAATATCTCTGTACGTGTATTTATATATGTTTTGACAAATAAAATTATTAATTGGTTGAAATGTTCAACAAGAAAAACTGCATGCATAAGTACATAGAATTAAAAAAAAGTTGAACCCAGTTCGAGATCCAGACCAGAGGCCGTAATTGTCTAACGTTTCGCTTGCGATCGCAATCAAATGGCAGTTTTCGCATACAAAAAGCCTCTGGTCAAGTTCAACAATAAAATTTACATTATTTCTATTAGGATATTGATTTGTTGTAGGTAGGTCATAAGCAGTAAATGTCATAACCGTATTTGTGACCCTGGAGAATTCTACTACGATCAATTTCCTTCAACAAAGACAGCGTGGTCACCTCAGCCCACCCCCCCTTTTACCTTCCACCCTAAGGACGCCACAATTGCCAGTCTCGCTTCAACTATACCCGCGCCGGCACGTGGCAATAAACAAAACAAGTCTGTTTACTTTAAAAAAAATACAACCCGTACTAATGCTGAGAGAAGAAGTACTTTCTGAGTGAACAAATGTTTCTAAATTTGCTGACGACCGTTTTTATGCTGTATCTAATAGTGTTGTTAGTACTAGTATTCCCTTTGTCGAAATATACGAAAGCGAAAATTTTGTAATTAAAAAGTAAGTTTAAATCGACCTTGGTTAAAGTTCAACATAACTTGCAGTCGATGGCGAAAAGGGTGAAAGTGTCATAAATTTTAAAGTTGTTTCTTTAAAAAGCAACAATCAAAACCACAAGGACAAGAACAGTCACGTTCAAAAGAAACGAACTAAATATTCGCGCGGAGAAACTAAAGTAAATCACTGACATACTAAGAACTTTTAATTGCAATCAAAGGCAACCCGGCACTAGCGTTCTTCTTTACTATCTCTTCTTGTAAGTAGTCTTATAAGAAGTAGATTGCAGATAAGTGCAGAGCAGAGACAGTATAAGAGCTTCAGAGTTCAGTGTACACAATCCCGCGCAATTTTATTCTAGTGTCCTTCTCCAAGTCTTAAAAGTCATAGTGAACTTCAGATCAGATTTCTTAAGTACCGTGATTATATGGACCTTGAAATTCTTGGCGGAGCTTAATGAAAGTGTACTTCTCTAAGTCCTCAAAGTAATTGTGGACGCATAGATATCTTAAGTGACTGTGTAGAGCTGGAAAGTTCTCGTCGGAGTTCAGTGCGCGCGGTCAAAATTCTCCGCTACGAACAGCGATGCATCCCGCTGGACGCGGCTAGTATGGTTCTCAAGGTCAAGGTCAGGCTAAAGTACTCACAGAACCACATCGTCTGGCTGTTCAAGAGGGTGAGTTCGCGGAATAAACGAGATGTTTCTGTTATAGTTGTATGATTTGTTCAGCGAAAAATATGGTTTTATCTAAAAGCAAAAATAACTTTTTTTTAAATGGAAAAGTTTTTGGGTGCGTCATGTGGGATTCGAACCCGTATGTCTGTCTAGGCTATACATGCCAATATGCTATCAATTGCATACGATTGGCTTTCATCGAGCTAATAAACACAAATATTTTTTTTATAATAATTATCTTTTAAATCGTTTTTCCTTGCAAGGGCAATCTACTAGTCTAGTCTATACTATACCAATCTAATGGCATATGTACAATGTACACACGTCCTAATAAGTGATCAGCCAGAGTTATTCGCAAAAGTTGGCGTGTGCACATCGGTGTAATTTATATTGAATCAGTACAGGCGGGCTCAAAGCCCGGCAAGCACAACCAAAAAACTTAGCTTTTATATCTTAAAATTTTTAGTCTATGAGTGATTTGCATAGAAAAGTAAATCAAACCCACACTTACTACAATACCGCATTTATAATGGCTGGAATCGTTTTACAAATTGGCCACTGACTGTACTAATCCAAGGCAACCGAGACTTGTAGTGCTACGTCTGGGTGCGGCCAGTTCTATCCTGAAGAGTTAATTGACCCGCTTTGCTTTTGTTATACATACCTACATCAGACAACACACAAACATTAGATACTGAATAAAAAGTTGACTGAACTTTTTAATACTATTTATTTGTTTACAAAAACTTACAGAACATAACAGTTTTATACTAAGACAAATAGAAGGATAGAGACCGATATTGAACAAAATAATAATAAAACAAGATAAGTAATCAGTTTTTGTTAAAAAAAAATTTTTAATACAAGCTTTTTTGCCGACAGTTCTTGCATTGTCATCTAAACTGCATATCCGTACCGTGCGGAGATGATCCTGGCAGGACCACCAAGATGTTCCTACCAGATTATTGTATTGTCACCAAATTTACATAAGTATGTCAAATTTCAAGTCAATTGGACCGCTGGAAGTGGGTTAAATTTAGCTTCCAAGAGTTGACCCACACAAATAAACCGGGCAAGCTAAAGAAAAGCTTGTAAAAATTCAAGTACCTAGGCAGACACACTGTGGACAACTATACAATATTGTAGCACTATGTTGCTTGTAATAACTCTAAGTGGCGTTAAGATTCGAGTAAAGCATTACTCTATACAGCAGCGTATATTTTACAATCCTACACGTTCTCTTTTATGTATAAGCGTAAGAACAGAGTGGTCGCGTGTTTTACGACCGCGTCGATACCTCGCGAGGCACGAGCGAGGCGCGTCGCCGCCGCTGGAAGCTCTAAAACTTGAAATAGTCTTCCTTGACATTCTACTACTTACTTCTACTACATATCATACTTATAAGACATAATAATAGCTACCTACACAAACATAAATACCACGTAAACACATTTACATAGGAAATGCGCTTTTCAAGACAGTCCATTTGTAACAAGCGTTTTGTTGAAAATATAGCTAAGTAGTAGATACGAAACTTTTTAAGTTAGTATAAATTCATCATCATCGTCCCAGCCTATATACGTCCCACTGCAGGGCACAGGCCTCCCCTCAGAATTAGAGGGCTTGGGCAGTAGTTCCCACGCGGGCCCAGTGCGGATTGGGAACTTCACACACACCACTGAATTGCTTCGCAGGTTTGTGCAGGTTTGCCGACGATGTTTCACGATGTTTTCCTTGTTTTCTTAGTATAAATTATAAATATTATAATATGGTGTGCATTTTTCATTACTATTCTATTCCACATTACTTGTACACATTTACAACTTTTCTGTTAGATATTCTAATAAAATATAGGCGTATATACATACAGAGTACGGACAGTCATAGTCAAAATACCACCAACGGGACTTATCACGCTAACACACACGTAATATTTACCTCGACGTTTCGGCAACATTGCAGTGGCCGTGGTCACGAGTAGACACTGACGTGGTCAGTGGTCTCGGCTCGTGTGTGTTAGCGTGATAAGTCCCGTTGGTGGTATTTTGACTATGAGTGAAAATCACGAAAGTTTAAAACGTTATAGAGGGACAGTCGTTTTTAACTACGTAAAGATTCACACACAAACACATCACGCCTGTATTCCCAAATGGGGATGGCAGAGCCCACGAAACGTTACCGTTTCGGAGCCACTTTTAGCAATTTTAGGTTTAAAGTTTGACAAAAACGGTAAAAATTCAGTTCCCAGTTTTCTACTTAGTGAGCTACAGCCTACCTATCGTGCTCCTCCGCTAACACAGCAACTGTGGCAGCGGAAAACAAGAGGTTGTTGTTCATTGATACATACCTCCGCAAACCCTCTCATACCTGAATCATACGGTGTATTTTGGTTACTTTGCTTAGGCAGCTTGTTTGTTTACTACCAACAGTGCACTACAGCTTTTAACGGTCGTGCACTGTTGATAGGGGATAAGCAAGCTAAAACTATAGTAATTCAATGTATTTTCTATAATGTAAGTGTGCATTTGGCAGGGCCGCGGGCTCACGGGACTCAAGAATCTTGGCAACACGTGCTACATGAACTCCATCATCCAGTGCCTCAACAACACAGCCATCCTGGTCACCTACTTCTGCAACGGGCAGTACCTGGAGCATGTCAACAGGTAAGGACTCTTTTTTTTCTTTTTTAACGACTTTCTTTTCAACCTCCCCTTGCCACCTCAATAGTTGGGAGTCCACTACGGTTAGTTTCTTGCGGAACTTCTTGCCACGCTCATTGAAACTTTGGAATCAGCTTGCAGCGCCGGTATTTCCAGACCTGTACAACTTAGGGATCTTTGAAAAATGAACCTACTCCTTTCTCCAAGGGCCGACAACGAGTTACGTATGACTCAAACTTATGTTGTGGGTGCCCCTGGGTAGCAGTGATTGCTTTCCATCAGGTGACCCGCCTATCATGTAAAAAAAAGGAGGTTCCGAGAAAAGAGGGGCTGATTCCTGGTGGATTAAGAGTGGTCGTAGATTATACCTGTCTGTTTCTGTATCAGGTCGCACGGCACGCGCGGCGCCATCGCCGAGGAGCTCGCCGCCGTCGTGCGCGCGCTTTGGTCCGGACAGTACCGGTTCATCGCCGCAAAGGACTTGAGGGTAACGTATCACTTCACTCTTGTCACACTACGTTCCCAGGGACCGCCAAAGTGGGGAGCATGGGGATTAAATCAAATTTGATTGGGGAAAAGCGCTCGCGCATAAGGGAATTGATGGAGGAAGTGATCTGAGATGTTTGTCGGACCGTCCCCAATCTCTGTCTCAGAAAATTGGCGCTGTCTCTGTCTATATTATGTCGTAGAGACTTCTTATTTATCGATTTTTGAATCATGTAGGTGATGACTATTAATCTGAAATCTGTAAAAAACGTGACGCTGGCGCAAGTAAATACTTCGAAATATAGCGAGCTCATCAAAGGAAATCGCGTTCTACGTCCCGTAGAAAATATGTCTAATGTAATTTACCATGAAAGTTTTAAAATTATTGTGTCAAAATGTATCTCAATTGCTTGATGTTGTCAAGTACCCGGTTGTATGTTTTGTAATGTTGTCACAGAGCGAAGTGGGCAAGCACCAGCGCGCGTTCCGCGGCTGCGAGCAGCAGGATTCCCACGAGTTCCTCACCATCCTTATGGACTGGTTGCATCTTGATCTGCAGTTCAGCATCAAACCGCCACACAAGGTAATACCCATTGAAGACAGACAGCTCAATCACAGAATAAGTACTACAAGTAGCAGGAGTTTGAATCCTTCACAGAAACGATGTTTAGGCATAAGATTTGTTTACTCTATCGCATAAGTCGTATTCGTTTGCACGTGGCGCGTGTAGACCTATGATTGTCACACCAGGAATACATAATAAATGAGGACAAGAAATGGTCTTGGTCACCAGATATTTAGCGTATTTTTTTACGTGTGCGACTTGAAAATAACTAGATAAAAAATTGGTTTTATCGACGGAATTTCAATGCCAACTTTTTAAGTCTTCATTTTTACCTAGGTTTATATAGACACACGGTAGTGTATCGGCAAAGCTTACAAAGTAGAAGTGCGTTTCATCTTCGATCTTTTCACGCGTAGTAGATATAGATGCAAAGCGATTTCGGTCCGTTGCAACCCCTCTGGCTAAGTGAAGTAGTGGATTCAGAGGGTTAGGGGAGCGGTGGTAAGGGTCTCAAGAAGGACTTCAGGTAGTTATTAGTGGAGGTTGGTTCACGAGAGCTGGCACGAATGGATTGAACGAGTGAATGAGAGTATCCGTGTGTTATCTATTTGAATACTTAAACATTTCCCTACAAAAATGTCTAAGTGACATTACTTTTGTTCAATTCATTCGTGCCAGCTCTTGTGAATCGACCTATATGTTTCATCGCATAGGTTCCCAACGATGGGCGATAACGCCTTTGTGGACGTTGAAGTCTTTCGGAGCAGTGGCAGTAGAACGTTCACAGAAAATTAGGTGGCGTTACTTAATAAGTAACAGGAAACGGTGGGCGAAATAAGATAAGTAAGCCAGTTCAAACCTTAGGGCACCCGAATGACTTCTGTTTTGAAAAATCGTCTTCTCGTTTACAGGACAGCCTCCCGCCGTCCGAGAAGGCGTGGCACGAGTACACCAAGTCCAAGGAGAGCCTGGTGCTGCGGCTGTTCTACGGCCAGATCAAGTCCACGGTCAAGTGCACCGTGTGCGGCGCGCACAGCGCCACGTACGAGTCATTCTCTAACCTGTCGCTGGAACTGCCCGCGCTCGCCAACCGCTGCTCGCTCCAGGTAACGTCAGCCGTACCACAACACGTACCACTGAACGGATCCCGCTTAGAATATCATGATTAACAACTTGCCACTTGCATCCACCGCACCGGCCAGATAAATACAGCATAGCAAATTTTACGGGTGGTAACACTTTGTGCAAAGTCCGTTCAGCATCGTCATCTTTCTCGCCAATTCTGCCACCGAGCAGCAATGCTTACGCTGTTGTGTTCAGGCTCAGAGAGTTAGGGTCTCCCCACATAGATTTATCGACGCGGAAACGGTTTGAGATAATCAAAAAGCTGTGTACGACTCTACCCTTAAGTTAAACACTCCTACAAAAAAAGCCAAACGATGCCGAGCTATTTGGCTTTGGAGGAGCTACTTAGACACAAAGCGCCACGCAATAAGAGCGAAAAAGACGTCGATCGGCTCGGCACTGTTTAGTTTTTTTTTGGACGAGTGTTTAACTTAGTGGCAGGGTCTAGTTTTTGTTAGTATTAGCCTTTTCCCGCGACTCCGTCCGGGCAGAATTCGTTTATCGCTATCCCGTAGGAACTATGCAATTTTCCGGGATAAAAACTATCCTATGCCCTTGCCCGGGACTCGAACTATCTGTATACCGAATTTCATCTAGATCGGTACTGCGGTTTAGACGTGATGCATTAACAAACAAACCTAAAACAAACTAACAAACAGACTTACAAACTTTCGCATTTATAATATTGGTGGGATATAGTTTATAAATATCACAAACTCTGCTGGATCTACTTATTGAAGTAACTACTTCTTCTATGCAAATAAATCTTCTATTCCATCGTCAAAATAAACGAAACACCTTTTCCAGGACTGCCTGAAGCTCTACTTGAACGGCGAAACCATCCCCGGTTGGAACTGCCCCAACTGCAAAGAAAAACGCGACGCTGTCAAGAAACTAGACATCTCGCGCCTCCCCCCAGTTCTAGTCATACACTTTAAGCGTTTCTACGTCGACCCAAAGGAATACATGGTCAACGCTTACAGAAAGAAACAGACCTACATAGATTTCCCGTTGGAAGAGCTGGACATGAGACAGTTCTCTTTGAACTGCAGCCCCAACAACCAGGTGTATAATTTGTACGCGGTATCCAATCATTACGGGTCTATGGAGGGCGGGCATTATACAGCGTATTGCAAGAGCAGCGTTTATGGAAAGTGAGTATGATTGTTTTAAATCTATTCTGATTTTCTTCTCTAAGATGGTGAATGCTTAGGGAAATACATGATTTTAAAAAGTGCCCCTTTCAAATCTTTCTAGGGAAGTGCACATTTCGGAAAAGTATGTTTCTAGCAGCTTTTATTTGACTTGTGATATACTAATATCAATTTTATGCTATTTTTTTTTAGGTCAAATCTTTCAAGTTTTTGACCCATTTCCAGTGGTCTCGTCACGTCGGTATGCACATAATAATGGAAGTTGGATTACAGTGCATGAACAGCACTAAATCATGTATCCAGTTATTTTTAAACGTATTTACTACATATAATTACACAGAGCATTCGTTTTAAGCTGTAATACCTATACAGTTTTAAATGTTTTTGAAAAATATATTTTTACTAAAACTTATGAATGAATTCCAGATGGTACAAATACGACGACCACGTGGTAACAGAGATATCGTCGAGCGAGGTCAAGTCCAGTGCCGCGTACATTCTGTTCTACACGTCGTGCGCGCTGCGCTCGTGATCGCGCCCCGCGCCCGCGCCCGCGCCCGCTCCCGCGCCCGCGTCCGCGCCCCCCTGCCATGTGCGCTTCGCGATCGGCCACCTCGTGACGAACGGCCGGAAGATCGACGCCACCATGCTCGCAGACTTGGCTAAAACTTGGCCGTCGCTTCAGAAAAAGAAAAAAGGCTGCTATCTGGTACTCCACACGGACTTTGTTCACGTCTCGTATCTCACCAGGACTTGGCGGTCGTTCAGCGCTTGGCTCGGCCTCCGCTAACACTGATGATAGTTGACTAAAACTTGGCCGTGTGCAAGTGAGTCATCGTGCGAGAACTCAGGCTTGAGCTAAGGAATTGCGGTATTGATGGTTATCGCTTTTGCTGTTGCACAGATCTTGGCGAGACTTGGCACCATACTTGGCGGTTTCCAGCGTTGCTCGTGCGAAAAAGACATTCATACTTATAATTGTTGTGATTATTATTACGTGACAGAAGTTATTAATTATTAATAGTTAATAATATCGAAACTTAAATTCTTTATTCCCTGTTAATTTGTAATAGATGGCGTGTTAAGTGTTTAAGAACGAGATGAATCTTATTGTAATAACCTAAAGTTGATCTTATTTCCAACCTAATTTTTAACTCCATTGAGTGGCTGATTAGGGATTTTAAATATTTATTTAATCGCTTTATTTTCGTTGTTTCTAATTTGTTTTGTAAACCGTACCCTAGATTCGAGGAGGCATTGCTATAAATTGTACAGTGGCACAAAATTTGGCCCACCCTACATACAAAACTACCTATTTCTGCATACATTTGAGGGCCAGATTTTTTGGCGAGAGATTTGTCTTTTAAATTTCTGATTTACTAGAATAGACTTTTTTGTATTAGATCCGCCTTTATTAAAAACAATTTGTTTGTTATTTCCTACCCTAAGTTACTGTAAACTTTCCACTACTTATATGAACTCCTGTGAACTAACTACTTAAATTACCTTCAGATTGAGTAGTGGATGTGTGTCCTGTTTTATGCTTTATTTTTTTTAAAGTCATGAGAAAGACTGTAAAGTGGAAAGTTTATGAGTTGATTGCTGGCATCTATGTTTTTACTTTAGTCGTAAACATAATTCTTAGCTAAAGTCTCTCGTTTTGTCGCTGAAATATTATTTTTTTATAAAACAAATTGTATCTTCAAATTTATAATGCGTCTTCACTAAATATTATAGGACAACTGACACCCATTGACCTAGTCCCAAACTAAGCTAAGCTTGCACTATGGGTACTAGGCAACGCATAACGTGTTATTTTTGATTTCCGTTGACTTTAAGGAAACATTCAACGGGTCCAATGAAGTTAATTTCGATAAGACACCAGTGGCCTAACTCTTAAAATATCACTTTCAAGTTTTTGAGTTATATAATTTGATTTTTAACAATTATTGCAAAGTTATATTAGATATATTTTTTTTATTACCCAGGATGGAAAACGAGCAAGTGGGTCTCCTGATGGTAAGAGATAACTACCGCCCATAGACACCTGCAACACCAAGAGGATTGCAGATGCGTTGCCAACCTAGAGGCCTAAGATGGGATACCTCAAGTGCCAGTAATTTCACCGGCTGTCTTACTCTCCACGCCGGAACCCAACAGTGCAAGCACTGCTGCTTCACGGCAGATTTAGTGAGCACACGAACAGGACGAAAAAAGTATATTTTTGTATGTATTAAATTTTAAAGTTAATTTCCAGAGTAGTTTCTATCAATGAACTGAGCCATGTCGTTGTCAATGGAAATCAAGAAAAACATTGTGTATAGATAAATATTAACGTCCAACACTCGAGCGTTGTTTCATATTATCCGTACAAATATTTGCCCCAACAGGGGATTGAACCCGGGACTTCAAGCTTCTTGGCAGGTGCTAACCATTTGGCTGCCCGGTCGTCCTTTATTGATTTGGATCATGATCTGATGAAATAAGCTTCAAAAACTCGTTTATGGCCCTTCAATCTTGTATTTAGTTCAGATGGCAATGCAAGTATAGTCAATAAAATGTACAGCCAACAAGAAAAGGGAAAGGGAAAGACCTATGTTCAGCAGTATGTCTTCCGGCTTGTACGATGATGATAAATGATAATGAAATGATTATAACGTAAAGTTTTAGTTTAGGGTCATGTTCTCTGCTTTAGACAAGTGTTTGAACTGAGCTTAGTACAGTCGCCGCTGTATATTTCAGAGCGATTTATCTCAAAGAATGTGAACTCGATGCTATTAAAAAAGTTTTACTCTTATATTCAAGGACTTGTACCATCAGCCAAATAAGTGGTCTATCAATTTGTAAACAAGTTCCTATCAAATGCATATGTCGCTAAAGTCGAACTTTCAAGTTGAAAGACACGTCTATTGGCATTATTGTTTTATGACATGCAAACGATTATTATCTTTAGGGTGGTAGAGAACATATTTGGCTGATGGTACCATCAAAAGTATTAAAGTTGTGTAGTTTCTATATCACAGTGTGCTATTTCTGATGGGGGGTTGTACCAAAGTCGTGTAATTTTTCAATGCGTTTACAATCCGTGGCTAACTATAATTTGCCTGGTTTATAAATTATAACTTTTTGTATATTTGTAACTAGCTTCCAATCCTAATCATAAGCGGTGGAAACACCATGAGAATTAACCAAAAAATGTACTAATTGCATTGAAATTTTATACAGGCTGTCTATTTTTATGGTCACTGCATCAATATGAAAAGTCTAGGAAGCGCTAGGAGCTGGGTCAATAAACAGCGTATTTTACAAAAATTAAATACAATACTAATGCTGGATGGGCATTTCTATCTACCGTTGTAATGGTCCTGAAAGATGGTACAGTTAGATGCAAGCTCAAAAATGAACTGCTTAAAAAATATTTATTTAATTATAACACTGTTAATCAACTTTAGAAAATTTTTGATTTCATCTTTTTTTTTTTGTTATTTTGTTGAGGCTTTGAACACTCCAGGTGATCTTTAGTTAAAAATTTTGAACTGATTTAAAAAAAAGGAAGAGGTTATTCATTTGGTTGTTTTTTTTTTTATTAAATTGAGTTTGTTAAGAAGTGACCTCACAATTCACTGTTGCTTTTAAATCAAGTGTTTTTTTTTTAATGGCTCGCTCTTGCCGTGATAGCAAGACGTATTTTGCCAATGTCGCCATAGTGATTTGATTAGCGTTTTGATGATAACTCTCAATAGATCTCATTTGATTGGTGATGTCAAAAAACTTTTTCTTTGGGCAGTTGTACATTTATGAAGTGACAAGGTACTAAAATGTAAATAAAAAAATTATATTATTATGTTTATTTCGATTAACTCAAGTTCCATATTTTTTGAAGGAACAACATGACTTCTCTTTCTCTCACCAGCTCCTTATCTATGAAGGCTCTACGTCATTTATCTCATAAAAGTCAACATGTAACGAATTGAGTGCCTCGATTTGTACCCTTCAGGCAGTTTGTATTATCTGTGCCATTTTGAATGATAAATTCAGTAAAACGCCAATGTTTTATTCGATAACAAAAACTTGTACATATTATTGTTAGTATTACAAACTAAAGGCATATAATGTAAATCTTAAATTTAAGACATACTTGAATAAATTCTTTGTTAATTAAAGACTTGTTTTAAGATGTTGTTTTAATGACATTTCTCTAACTGGCTAACATCAGATCCATATGCTTGCTCGCTAATCTATTTCAATCTACTTCATTAATATCACAGTAGTGTTCCTCTCAAAGACAACTTCATAAACCTCCACTTGTGTATTAGTCTGGCTACAAATGAATGTTGCCATTCATGAACATGTTCATGTCAATAAGCATGTTGTCAGAGGTGTTCTCGTCCTGGGACTCATCCGAGGCATCATCATCCTCTTCCTCCACGTTAAAGTTTTCAAAGTTAAGACCTGCAATAAAAATAAAATATTGTACAATTTCAGGGCGGCCAACGAGATCAATAATATTGAAACATGAACTCATGTTCTGATATTTTTGACCACATTGGCCGTTTACTGCCAACATCTAAATGTTACTCGACATAAATAAATATTACATATTTTCTCATTTTTAAATGAAAAAAATAGACAAATAAAAATGTATATATTTATAAGTTTATTTTAAAATAATTTTCATAATATATAATCAATACTTTTTCCATATTTGTCCCTCTAGATGAAAATATCCACTTTAAACTGCTAAATGTTTTCTCAATGGGTCAACAGGGTATTCTTAAAATATTTATAAATGACTCAAAGCCAATTTCTCATTCATGCTCCCTCATCTTTTATAACACTGTTTACTTTTTTCATGTTGTCATAATTTATTATATCAACATCTTTTTTCTCAATATCAAATCCCTAGAACTTGCCCCGAGTTATCCCAGGTACGGTCATTATTATCATATCTATACTTACTTAATACAGGATTTGTAACAGTCAAATTAAGAGCCTCTTCGTTGCAACCAGTGTCAACTATTTGGCTAAAGAGGGCTTCCTCCAGTTCAGTGTTCGGTGCCCTGGAGGCTGATGGGTTGCTCGTCATCATTTTTAATGCAGTATCAAGAGTCGAAGGCTCGGAGGGAGCTGGCGTTGTACTAGGGCTGAGCAGGGAACGGTTGCTCATCATCAGCTGAGTTTTCAGACTTTCTAATTCAAGTCTTTCAATCTGTGTGAGAAAAGAAACATGACAATAAATCAAAACTAACTAATTAAATAAAAGTTACTTAGCTATCTATTATCTATAGGTAAACAACTTATGCAAGACCACTCATGCATGCAGTAGTAGCATCTCCAGTCCAGAGAAGTTGACATTCCATATTCGAAAAAGCAAATCAGTATTACAAAGCTATGAAACCCTACTACAGAAAGTACTTTCATAAGTTTTTTACTTATAATTATGCTGTGTAATAAGTTTCAGGAGTGGTACAGTCAAGTGCAAAGATATTGACATGACCAAAGTTACAAAAATATGTATACACAACTTTATTTAAAAACTTGACTGTAGTAATTATAGTTCTAGCATCAATACGTAAGGTGCACTCAAAACGACTGTCGATTAACAAATAATATTATGAGTCAAACATTACTTTGCGGATGTCTGTAATTATCAATGAACAATCTTTTATCTTCCTACTCCACGCTCAAAGCACGTTGGTCCTTTTATTGTTGTTATATTAACTGGTATTGTATTTGTATATCAAAATATAACTCTCGCTTGACTTGAAACGAAAACATGAAAATAACCTGTAAGCCATTCCGTTGACTGCGGATTTTGTTGAGAGCGTCGATAATCCACTTCTCTTCGGCAAGTAGTTGCTTCTCTTCAGCGATGCGGGAGCTCAGGCGGCAGTACGCAGTTTTTTGAGACATTTTTAATTCAGTAAGTATCGTTTATTTCAATTATTTAGCAACTTTATATGTAGATCGCGTTTTTATTTATTTACTTTTTTCAGTCTGTCAAATTGACTGACATGACAAGATCAATCAGCAGGGCTACTACGTTGCTCGAAGTTCGTGTCGTGCGGTCTCTCTGACACTTATACTGTTTAATACGAGAGCGAGAGGGACGGTACGATACGAACTTCAAGTTTCATAATAGCCCTGCAGGCCCATAGAAGAGAAAGAGAATAGATAAACTGCCTCTACCTAGTCTATGGTTTAAATTTCTGAACGAATTGTTTTCTACAAAAAGCAATAAAAAAGGGTAGTTTCAAGAAAATTTAAATAGCTAACCAGTACATTGCATCCAATCTTGCCAATCATCACTACTTTTCCCAGCCAGAGAACGTAATCTTTGTTAAATTGCTCTAAATATTTCAAAAATGTCTTTTGAATCAGATTTTTCTGAAGATGAATGCTGCGCTGACTATGAGTTTTGCTCACGTCGTCGTTCAAGTGCTACTGGTTTGCCATTTGATCCATCGTCCATAGAAGATATAATCTTGAAGATAAGTGATAAGTTCAATTTCCGCGTGTTGATGAACAGTGAGAAAGCAAAAGGAGCTGTCCTGGTTACCACGGGACTCGCTTTAGCTGGTGGATTGATTGGCAAAGCGTATGGAGGCAAGATGGGAGCTGCTGTGGGAGGAGCGGTGGGGGGTGTCTGCGGGATTGGTCTTGTTGGTGAGTTTTATGTAAGTTTTGTGTTTATACAGTCAATACAGTCATATTGTCAAATTAAAAAGTTTGTGTTGTTTTTAGTTTTGTCTTTTATGGCTAAGGCCAGGGGTCGGCAACCTGCGGCTCGCGTGCCACATGCTGCTCTTTGGATGTGAAGCTGCGGCTCTGTAGTTCCAAACTTTATTTATGCATGTACTTCCTATTTATTGTTAGTAAGAAAAAAAATTGTGGCTCTTTAAAGACTGAAATTTTGTAAATTGTAAGTTGTGACTCTTCCGACTCAAACGGTTGCCGACCCTTGGGCTAGGCCCATACTACGTAGTTCCGTACCTATTCGTCTGATGTAAGATTGTTTATACCCGCGAATATATGAAGGGAAAGGTTTATCTGCTCATCTCATACCCGATACATTCTCCATTTCTTCCGTGGATGTCGTAAGAGGCGACTGAGGATATAGGTTAAGGTATACCGTAGGCGTCAGGCTAGCAACCTGTCACTATTGTACCTTTTTGTCAAAATTTAAACCTAAAATTGCTAAAAGTGGCTTTGAAGCGGTGTCCTTTCGTGTGCTCTGCCTATCCCATTTGGGAATACAGGCGTGATGTTTGTGTGTTTGTGTCATCCCGACCCGAGACATTTTTAATAACTCCAAATACTTAATGACCGTTTTTACAGCGATATCTATGAGGGACATATGGAAAGATTTGAAGCCAAAACTTGCGGAAATATTCGACCTCGTGTACGACTATCTTTCTGGGCTGGGACTCGACGACTATAAAAAAGCCGCCACTCTCCTGTCTGCCGACAGCCCAGATTTAATGACGCTAGCTACATTGATTATGCAAACTTCATCCAGTATCTTAGGGAAAAAAGTATTGTCTAGTTTACCTGGTGTTTAAAATGTGATTAGGTAAGTAGATAAAATTGTTTTATGGTTGTATACGGTTTTAACCGTCGTTGTGAAATAACAATGTACCTAAGCTGTTTCTTGTGATTTATTTAATTATTATTTAATGTGTACTGAATACTATATTGATTGATCATAGATCGCGTAAATAGTTTTAGATATGGACAGTAGGAATAAAATTATATGACTTCTCTATTTGTAAGCAATTTCCTGTGATTTATTTTAACTTTTATTATAAATATTATTTGTACTGGATACTATATTTTATTGAACTTTTATACGAATTATTGACATTTGTAATTTTGTAATAACTAGGTTTATCAGCTGACATTATGACTGATTATTTGATGTGAAAATTATGGAAAATTATAGTATCAAAATATTGCTTGCTTTGTAGATCGTGATAATTGATTGTAACACAATAATAAGGTTTTAATATAAATAAATTTATAAATGAAAATAAACATCATTAAGTACCAATAATTCGCATTTAGTGTTTATCTTTACCTTTTGGAATATTTTTGGATCATTTCTCCTACGCATCATCCTACTTATAATTTATAAATGTGAAAGTTTGTGTGTGTGTGTGTGTGTGTGTGTGTGTGTGTGTCCTTCACGCTAAAACGGCTGGACGGATTTGGATGAAGTTTGGTACGTTACGTAGATAGCATGGACGTCTGGAATAGCACATAAAAAATAAATATATAAATAAAAATAGCCTTTATTCACTGATAATAAAATATAACATTTTAGTTTGTTGACACCAGGCACATTCGTATCAGGTTGTCTCCAGGACATAGGCCTCCTCCAGCCGCTGCCATTCTCCTGTATCCCTTGCTTCTCTTCTAAACTGTTTAGGCAGGTCATCCTCCCACCTCTTGTGTTGCCTTCCTTTAGTTCTATTGAAATAACACATAAGCTATGCCTTATATCTCGATATTATATATAAAATCTCCAAATAACAGCCGCTGGGCTAAGAGTCATGAAATTTTGTGCTTACAGTTGTTTTTAACACAGCCTTAATGAAGATCACGATACCTATACATTTTGGGATTTCCCAGGGGAATTTTGTTAAATCCCGGAATTTCAAATGTAACTAAGTACCACATCGAATAGTGTACGCGTGCGAAGCCGCGGGTAAACTCTAGTTCATTATAATTGAAACAAAAGTGGGTAAAGACAAAGCAATACGGTACATTCAGACAGCATTCCGTTGTACCGGCTGTTTTATTGGCATACTTATTAAAATGGATACACGGGTCGCTCACTTCGAGGTATGGTCGGGGTATGTTTTAATTCATCTGCCATTTTGTTGATTTTGCCGCATCACATGAACTCCCTCATCCAATTATACACCTTCGCTGGATAAGTAATACCCAAATCTACGGTAAAGCAGTCTCTTAAAACGGCTCCGTAGCAAACTTTCTAAAATTCATGTTCCTAAATACGCTATTCCCAAAGACAAAACTCCGAAAAAAAAATTTGTAATGAAAAAGTTTAAAACAAATTTAAAAAGGCTCGGAGATGGTAAGCTATTTAATTTACCATGTATTCCTGAACGAGCCACTTACGTCATTCACAAAATTTGTCAATTTGTTTGTTTACGTCAATCATCTGTCTTTCGCCTTGTGTCGTATTGTATTTATTTTCGTTCATTCATGTTTCATTTGCCAATTTTCCAAATATAACAGTGCTGTTTTCGTTTTAGAGGTTGCCAGAGAAAAACTAATACATACTATTTTACATATTTGGTTGTAAAATATGACGATGGAAATGGAGCCATTTTTACACGAAGTGAGATACGATCCCAATTGGCTCGAGCAAATACTGTTAGAAATAGGTAAGGCATCTCATATTGGTTTAGAAGCTTTATCATAACATTATTAAAAGCAAACAATAATCTTTACTGTTCCATGCTGCTGTTAAATAATAGTAATGTAGCTGAAGAATTACAATTTGCATCCAAGAGTAACTCAGTTCAAATTCCAACATAGATGCAGTCAAAAAGCACAAATTTGGCTACATACATAAGTCATGGCGTATAATTCAACTTGCAAAAAGTGTCATTTATGGATTTCGTTATTATTCACAACACAAGATACAATAATATGATAGGAAACAAAATTAATGAAAACTACATAATTGCAAAAAGTAATCTTAATGATAGAAAAAAATGTTATTATTAATCAAATAATACACTCAGCTCTATTAGAGCTGATGCATGTATATCACAGCACTTGTTTTTTAAGTTTTTCTTAAAATTAGAGCCCATTCTCTTTTTGCTTTCAGTATCTTATATTATAGCATTTATTTTCAGCGGATACATTTGACATCCGTATAGAGTGGAACCGTGACACAGCGGTGATCACAGGGGCCTTCGCGTTGGCAGGGGGGCTGGTGGGGGGTTATGCGGGGGGCCGCATGGGGGCAGCGCTGGGGGCCGGCATTGGAAGTGCGGCCGGCCTTGGTGTGTCTTGTGAGTTTCATCTTGTTGTTATTTAAGAAACAAAAATTTTCACTGAAATGAAATGAAATGATTTATTTTGCTGAAACATCACTATCTGAAAAAAACAAAAAAGTCAGGAGAACATTGGGAAATTTTATTTTGACATTCCTACATATTTCTATTCTACAGAACCTTCAGTGTGCGCGAGTAAATTTTATTTCAATCACCTATGGTAACTAGACTGGGTTAACCCTTAATAAGGCCCCATTTACTGGAGCATAATACCACATAATCAAAAGCAGCTATACATACTTACCTCGCAAAGGTTATTTTTAACCTCCAGACATTCAAACGC
The DNA here is from genome assembly GCF_025370935.1 of Choristoneura fumiferana. Taxonomy (NCBI): domain Eukaryota; kingdom Metazoa; phylum Arthropoda; class Insecta; order Lepidoptera; family Tortricidae; genus Choristoneura; species Choristoneura fumiferana. The sequence goes on from NC_133491.1 coordinate 1,500,888, forward strand.
CCAGTGTCCTTTTATGATATTAAGTTTAATGTTCATAAATCAAAAATTTGACTTGGTCGTCAGGAGGTTAAAGCTAGTCATATTTTCAATAATTGCAATGGAAATTGTGACGAATTGTGAAGTCAATATGGTTCAATTTCCAACTCGATGCATGTGGTTGCTAAATCGCCTCTACCTTTTTAAGGGTTAAAACAAACTCCAACCTCCACTGACTCGGCTTGCTTTTATGGAACGGTTTCTCAAATCTTAGACTTAGACTAATAATTGGGTTAAGAAGAGCCTAGTAACAATGACAATTTACCATTACGAAATTGAATTTGCCGTCTCCTTCTCCACAGCCCTGGTGTCCCTCCGTGAGATCTGGTCTACCATCAAAGACCAACTCCGTGAGATCCTCTTCATTATCTTCAACTATCTCCGCAGAGTGGACCCTGTTGACTATGTCAGAGCCTTCGATATCCTCATGGCCTGCGCAGCCAGTAGAAGAGAGTTGGTCATCACAATCTTGGACTTTATAGCTCATAAGTTGGGACGAGAGGTATTGTCTAGTATCACAGCTGCTTGAGCTTAGCACCTTATTATAGAAAAGTTTTTGAGGGTTTGTGTTGCCTTAAAATTCATTGTGATATTCAATATAGTATTAATCTTACTTACATTAAAACATTACACGGGTTGATGCTAGGGGTGCGTTGAAAGTACGGCCGAGTATTCATCGATGCGGAATGTACAATCAGCCAAATAAGTGGTCTTCCAATTTTTAAACAAGTTCCTATCAAATTAATATGTTGCTAAAGTCGAACTTTCAAGTTGACAGACACATCTATTGACATTATTGTTTTATGACATGCACACAATTATCAACTTTAGGATGGTAGGGTAGACCACATATTTGGCTAATGCTACAATAAGAATACACAACCTGATAATTCATGCCTTCATTTCCATAAGGGCATGAATTATCAGGTCATGCAATTCAGAGCAAAAATTCAATCAGAAATATTGTGTATACATATTTATTTTTGTAAAATGTTGGCTCAGGAGTATAAGAACTCGACTGTACACATTATTATTGTACATTCAGGGTCGACAATTAAAGATCGTACATTAGCAGCCGGCGGACCATGGGGGGTGTAAAGGGGGTTAAGTTAACTCTGTAATGTTCAAATTACCGTGTTTGTATAATAATAATAATAATATTTATTTCAAAACTCAAGGCTAGGGTATAGTTTTGCACACAAATTGTTTGATTGCTAATTATTTAGCGCCTAGTCTAGTTTTCTCACTAGATAATGAAATCACAACTTGCTTTGGTTTTAATTGAAATAAATAAATGTGCCTTAACTATTCATGTTTTCTTTAAGGTGCCTAAGCCTTTTAATTTGGAGTCGGGATTACGCTTTAATTGAATAATGAGATTTTATGATAATACAGACAAAGAGACAATATTGTCTCTGATTCAGCTTAGGTAGTAGTGGTTTTTTTTTTGTATTCCAACAACTGATACTGCGTGAACCATTCTTTCGTCCATTTTAATTACTTTTTTTTATAATATTCACGAAACTGGTGTTAGTTCCTTCTTTGAAGTTTAATGTAGTCCTTTTTTTTGCTCAATTATGAATTATGTTTATTTTATACACAAATCAGGCTGTCGTCGTTTTAAATTAGATTTAAGATTTTAATAATGGTGATTTTGAATACATATGTTTTTCAAAAAATACTCGTTATTATTTGCCACTGTTTGAAGAGCTGTAACAGTGAGACTGCTTTTGACCTGCAACCTTACTGTGCGGTTGGCATAACTGCATCGAAATTGCGAACATAGGTACTGTTACAGAACCGCCGTCAACGAGCTAATTTGCTTGGATTTGCCTCAAAGGGTAAGGGAAAGTAATAAAACAACTGGTATGTTGATTCAACTCTCGTATTCAGTGCACGGTTGTAGAGGAACAAAATGCAGACCTATCACTTTTCTAAACCTAAGGCAACAACCATAAACTCTACAGGCTCGGCTCCACCCCAACACGTCTATGTGATTTTAAAGTAGTAGAGTTATACATAAGCGGGCCGGCACTGTCGGTTCAGCAATAATTGTAGGTCAACAAACCGGCAATAGGGAATATTCATCTAACACAAATTTTCTCGAAAACGTACATAATCTTCTTTTCTTTAATATTTAAAAAAATCTTTCACAACTCTGTCAGGTAATAAACATATATTTAAACAAAAAAATGCTTGTATATTCTCTATTGCTTCGCTTGTCGGCTTATCTGGGCTAGTTATGTGCGGCAAAGGGCTTTTTCTGCGACGATTCATCATAATTATATTAGATTTTACCGCCATTAATGTCCGAGGATGTGTTGAGAGGGATGTGTTTTCAAGAACCAATAGAAACGCTTCCAACGCTTCATTTACCTCGCCTCACCCCACTCAGCTGTTTCCACAAGAGATATGCTGTGCGAGGATGTTTAAATTAAGAGAAGTTTCCCTGCCAGCCGCGTGGCCGCGTTAGGTATTCGTTTGGGATATTGCTGTCTTTATCGCTCGTGACATAAGCGCTCACAGCCGTCCCCCACAGCCCCACCCCATGCCTTCCGCAACGACGTCCGTAATTTATATCGAGATAGCTGTAGGCTTTTCAAGATTTGGGCGTTGAATTTTGGGTTTCGTTGTCTTCATATTATACGTAAAAGCACAGAAATCAATGATATTTTACAATCAAGTTATTCATTATATTTTCCATGCCTGTGGTTTTTCGATTTTTGAAAAAATGCTTTATTAGTCTGTAATTCTAGTGCAAAGTTGACATCTTTTTTTTGTCGACTTGAGCTCCTGTAATTCTGATATTACACATTTATATGAAAATCTGAAAAACCACAGGCACAGATAATTACGTCTAGTCCATACTTACAAAATTTCATCTATTTCTATTGCCTAGTTTTCAAATGAGACGGGGACTACGTTCGTATGGAGAATGGAACGAAGAGACTTCTCTTAAGCGTTTCTATTGGTTCATGAAATCATGATTTATAAACACGTTCCTCGCACATTATTGGTGGAAACGCAGCTTTATGCCCGCCGGCCCACTTAGTTACGTGTATTGTTAGTGACATAAAAATCTTGACCAACCTGCTAATAATTAATATAATTAGTATTCGAAAAATGGTCCAATGTCATCATTATTTTATATATGGTCTTATTCGATTCAGAACGATTATATATTTTCTTTTACTGACTATTTAATCCACGAGTCACATAATCGTATAGCATTGCAGAAACTACATTGTTTTCGAAGTATGCGCAGGGTGTGGACGAACCTTAATATACACAACAATTGTGCATAATTTGTACTCTTTTTTTTAATAACACAGTCTAATAATACACCGCACAATGGAACTGTGACGAAATAAACAAATATTGTTATACATATTATTATAAAAATTGTCTATGCAGACTATTCTCGTCTAAAATGTTAAAACATCAACTGACGAGACTGGCTTTATATAGCCTTTTAAATTGAAACTGCTTTAGTAAAATATAGTTTGCGAACAGTTCATGGTTTATCAATGGATAGATTTACTAATAACTTATCCGATACCTGCTTAACATACTTTCTTGTTCTAACCCATTTTTGGGAAAGGCATAATAAATAAATAGGATTCAAGCTTATCTAAGTTCACTATCAGGAATGTCTAAATGTTACTTGCTTACTTCAGCTAATTATAAGCTAATAGTTAGTTTTATAGTCACTTCAGTGGTGATAATTTGAGTGGTGTCACTTAATAATAAAAAATAAATATCATGGGACACTTGACACCAATTGACCTAGTCCCAAACTAAGCAAAGCTTGTACTATGGATACTAGGCAACGGATAAACATATTTTTAAAGATAAATACATACTTAAATACATATTAAACATCCAAGACCCGAGAACAAACATTCGTGTTATTCACACAAATATCTGCCCCGGCCGGGAATCGAACCCGGGACCTTAAGCTTCGTAGTCAAGTTCTCTAACCACTTGGCTATCCGGTCGTCAAAATGGTTACAATAGCGATCTGGGTGATATTTGAAAATGTAGGTTTCGGGCTTACAATAAGTTAATTTTAGTGTTATTTTTCCTTGCCTTTGAACTACTTAACGTATTAGTTATTTTTAAAATTTATGGCTCAGTTAAAATAAAATAAAAGTTTAATATTGACATCATATTTTGTTTTACATTTGCTTTTTTAAACTGCTTTCCTGTTACATCACTTTTGCCGATTTCAGCATAAATTCTTTATATCTTGACATGTGTGTAATGTACTAATGTATTAATAATGTAGATATTCATACTGAGCCAATAAATTAATCGAAATCTATTTTCTGAGTTCTTCATTACATTTTCTTAGTCAATTATTAATTGTTTGAAATTGATATAAAATACGAGCCACAGATAAGATTTGTTGGTTAGCTGTTGTATTTTTTTAGTCACTGTGCAAACAGTTATCCAGCTTCCACATGTGTACTTTTCAAGTTTAGCTTTGATACATACTAACACGGCAAGGTAAATAAAAGCTTACAATAAACCACCATTTAACTGAAAAAATAGGAACTATTTATAAGGAATTTTCATATCAAAATCCAATGTAATTCCATTAAGTCAAGCTTAAGTTGTAATGATATGTAAACTCCAATTCAATAGAATCTGACAATCCTGTAGACACTTCCAGCCTACTAATATAAACACCGGGCTGCCTAAGGCTTTGCGATGTGACTATTATTCTTTTGATTCCTTTTAGATGATAATTGCAACAACAGGGACATATATAATCAAGTGTGCCCACGATAGGGTGTCTTAAATATGTAGAAAATTGACAGATTCTATTGAATTGTACTTTAGGTATTCCTCACAAGTTTTGCTAAATTTAATGTCATGTTTTCAAAGTAAATAATAAATAATGCTTTAAACATTTGAGACATCGTTAAACTTAAATCTAAATAAATAAAATAAATTAATCACTGGGTCGTTTTAAAAATAAATTTCTAAATGCGTAGTTAGTTAAGTACATGGTTGGATTTGAGGTAACTAATAGTTTTCAACGTTCAATGTTAGTATAGGTCAGCTCACAAAAGCTGGCACTTGTGCCATTCATTTGTAAATGAATTGAATGAGTGAATGATATACTCGTATATGTGTGCATCACAAAATGTTTGATATAATAATGTAATAATCGTGTTTTTAGAGAAACTCATCTCAGAACCGCCCAAATGGAGTGTAAAAAATATTAGAAAAGAATTAAATAAAAACAAAACATTTATTTTCTTCTTGAATAACGAACTATAACTTATTTACAAAATATTGGGAGGCTGAGACAGGCAGAGGGAGAGAGAAAGAGTGAGAAACATTACCTACTTACGTTCAATACGTTCGTGCTAGCTCTTGTGAATCGACCTATAACTTCGCACGTACATTGTATAAATATAAAAAAATAATGTAAAGTAGTCGACCACTTGCTTCCTCATTTTTACGTTACCTGCATCACAGCAAAAGTGAAATCTGACTGAAATAAATCTGACCCTCAAAGTTTCTTCTGGTGACAAAGGGCAAAAGAGCAAAAGTCAAGTCAAAGTCAAGGCAAAAGTCACTCACTGCAAAAAAATAGTGGAATATTAACCTTACGATGCTATGCATAAGTTTGATTATCCCTCTTAACTTTAAGTGGTAATTAGTGATTTTTGCTTGTCTTGTCACCCGACGATTTCATTATAACTGACACTGAATCATTGGGTGATTCTGTGGTCGACTATACATATAATAATGTTAAAATAAGCACAAAAAATTATACATTCACATTTTAATATAAACATTATTTTTCCTAATATTTTAAGTAATTAATAAGTAGTGGTCTAAAAGCTAAAAATAAGTTATCTGTAAAAGTAAAATAAATTAGTTGACAATAAAACGAATAAATAAATAAAATAAGAAGTCATGAATTAAAAATGAGATTTCTTCTTTTTTTTTTGTCAGGAAAAAGCAATTGTGAATCCATTTAAATTATATAAAAAGCTTTACGCGTTTTAAGTAGGCACATTTAAGACTTTTTTATAACTTTGAATAACCGCCTGCTGTTTTTTATATAACCACATTTTCTTTTAATTATTAAAGCTATAGCCACTGGTACATTACTGCACAATTGTCCAACAGTTTTATATAGGTAATGTAATACTAGCTGTTGCCCGCAACTGCCGCTTATCCCGTGGGAACTGTGGAAATTTTCTAGGATAGAAAATATTCTATGTCTTTTCCCTTAAACTATCTTCGTACTAAATTTGATTTAAATCGTTTCAGACGTTATCTCATGCCTATACCCAGCGGATGAGATTTGGAGATTGTATCTATATTCCGTGGAAAAATCGATGTAAATAGTATTCTATGTGTTCTTTCAGATGTCCAGCTATCTTCAAAACAAATTTCATCCAAATCCGTCCAGCCGTTTTAGCGTGAATCAGTAACAAATATAACATACACACACACATACAAACCTTCGCACTTATAATATTAGTAGGATATTCAACAATGTATGTATGTATGTATGTAAACTCTTTATTGTACAAAAGAAAAGAAACATAACACAATTGACAAACTTTTAGATACTACAATACAATAACAATGTAATAAATTAAGCAGCTTAGATATGCCTAAGCTTGTGAATAAACTAAAAAAATCTAGAGATAATTTCACATTATCTAAAACTAAGATAAGTTTTCACTAGCAACTGTCCCTGTCTAAATTAACCGGTGCGCAAGAGACTATAGTAAACTTATGACGTGGTTGTTAACCGTATGGTGCTTGTGGGGTTCATTTTTGATCGTTCATGGCGGTCTTGAGTTCCATGGCGAGCTTGTAGCCCAGCTCCGGTCGGCGGTCGCGTCCGTCTACCATGGCTGCCACCTAGAAACACGAAAATATCATGATCATACATGTCCTGCTGCTGGGCACCCTAGAAATAGGAAAATTTTATCAATTCCGGCCCATACACACACACACACACACACAGACACGAGCTTCCTCTCAGATTGGGCTTGGACTGTAGTTTTACGCAGCACTGGGCCTCGGGTGTAAGGGAATTTCAGACATACGATAAGTCATTCCACTATGTGCCGGGGAATCACTGTGAGAACATTCTACGATGGGCCAGGGAATTACTGTGAGAACATTCTACAATGGGCTAGAGAATCACTGTGAGAACATTCTACGATGGGCCAGGGAATCACTATGAGAACATTCTACAATGAATCACTGTGAGAACATTCTACGATGGGCCAGGGAATCACTGTGAGAACATTCTACAATGGGCCAAGGAATCACCGTGAGAGAGAACATTCTACGATGGGCCAGGGAATCACTGTGAGAACATTCTACGATGGGTCAGGGAATCACTATGAGAACATTCTGCGATGAGCCCGGGAATCACTTCGAGAACATTGTTTGTTTATCTGTTTGTTTATACTCTTTATTGTCCAAAAAGGAAAAATAAAAAGGTTACAGAAAAAAGTAAAGTGTTAAGAATTGTTTGACATGGATTGTCCATAAGGTCCATCGTCGTTCATTTTACATTTGAATTTGACATGGATTGTCCATAAGGTTCATCGTCGTTACTTTTACATTTGAATTTGACATGGATTGTACATAAAGTCCACTGTCGTAACTCTTTTCATACTCGGCTGGGCTCGAAAAAGCTACAATGAGCCAGGGAATCACTGTGAGAACATTCTACGATAAGCCAGGGCATTACTGTGAGAACATTCTACAATGGATTAGGGATAGAATGTTGGGGCACATACCTCATCAGAGTTGATGATGACGCCGTTGTTATTGATGATGGTGGCCTTAGTCTTCTCGATGTCGGCGAGGTCGACGCCGCGCGACGCGTCGTCGATCAGGATCGCGCGGTAGCCGATCGCCAGGGCGTCCGCGATTGTCGCGCCTGAATAAACATAACTTAGATAAGTTGAAAAAACAAGAACATTGTCATATCAAAGTTCAATGTCTCAAAAACAGCAGAATTTTGATGTAATTAAGCTAAGAACCTTTAAAAAAAATGCCCCCAATTTTTATGTGTCTATTTTTTAACGTAACGCCATATAAACTGTATAAAAAACAAGTGACAAAACTGACTAACGAAATAGGGACCTTTTTTCTACGTCCAAATCTATAGTGCTAATGAAGAAAGAATGACCTAAAGTTATCTAATTATAAAAAAACGTTAAGGGTATGGCTGTGGTACTTATTTTTGAAACTTTGAATAAGTTCATATTTTTACACTTTACACTTGACTGTCCACTTAACCCTTTTGCAGGCATAGTGATATAGCGACCCGGTGCACATCTAGTCTCATAATTTTCGCAAGTCATAATGTAATATTTGTCATAATTTTCTGTTATTCATAATTTTTTTCCTGTCAAAACAATATTTATGGCTCTGATGCTCTGACGTTTTGAAATTTCATCGCGACATTGTGACAAAAATCAAGCCTATAACCTTTTAACATATTAATTTATAATACAAAATTAATTTATTTTTTTAATTAGTTATTAATTTATAACGAAAAAGCCGTGGTGGCATAGTGGTTTGACCTATCGCCTCTCAAGCTGAGGGTCGTGGGTTCAAACCCCGGCTCGCACCTCTGAGTTTTTCGAAATTCATGTGCGGAATTACATTTGAAATTTACCACGAGCTTTGCGGTGAAGGAAAACATCGTGAGGAAACCTGCACAGACCTGCGAAGCAATTCAATGGTGTGTGTGAAGTTCCAATCCGCACTGGGCCCGCGTGGGAACTATGGCCCAAGCCCTCTTGTTCTGAGAGGAGGCCTGTGCCCAGCAGTGGGACGTATATAGGCTGGGATGATGAATACAAAATTACTGTGATACCGTGATTTGGGTGGACAAAAGGTTGTGAATTCATTTTTGGTCATTCAAATTAAATGAGGTAAGTAAAATTTATTCAAAAAGTGTGTTTTAATTTCGTTATGTCGGGGTTTGTTTACTTTATGTTTAGTTGTACTTTTACTGTAAAACGAGAAAAGATGAAGATATCGTATTGGTTTCTTTGAATAAAAGTAAAATTATATAATTGTTCTTATATCGCTAGTAATAAATTAAATATCGTTTTCAGATCAAAATGAGTATTATTTTGATGACCGGTTTTGTGAGTATCACTCAATATAAAATTTCAACCACAAACCGTTTCATAAGGAAAATTGTTGCTGGACATGTCCGAGATGTAGAGGAATTAAGAAAAAAACAGGGACAGTGTTCAATAATTCAAGCTCGCATCATAACACAAACATCTATTACTAAAATTAGGTAGTTAAAGTCTATATAAACTGCTTTGTTAGTGACAGTTTCATATGAGTATGACAGACGACAGAGCCAGTTCTGGATTTGTCAATAGGCCGTATAGGCCGCGGCCTAGGGGCGGCAGATTTTAACGAGAAAATTATTTCAGAAAGTTACATAGGGCGGCGGATATAAAGTGGCCTACACCCCTAAAAAACATAAATCCGCCACTGGACAGAGCCAGAACTATTTCTACTTTTGGCCACCATGAGCGCTGCGATAGATTTCATCACCCCCACCTAGTACTTCGCACCCTCCCAATAGGTTAGGTTAAGTTTTTATTGTGTTGTTATCTCACCGACGCAGACGTCGTAGGCGAGCCCGCAGATGTATATGTCGGTCGCGTTGCGCAGACGCAGCTGCGTGGACAGAGTGGTGTCGGAGAGCTTCTTGTTGTCCCAGAACACCGAGTACGAGTCCACCTCAGGATTCGTGCCTTTGTACACCTTCACCGCGCCCTCCACTACCTGACGACAATAATACTAGATTATTGTCGTGGCCTGGAAGTAGCCGATGAGGGCTATCGTTTTTTGTCTTTATAGATGGCGCCACTGTTGCGCGAGGTTTTTAAGTGTGGCTTTCAAAGTCTTTAATTACGCGTGTGAAAACAAAGTTTAGATTAAAATCATATTTAATACACCTTAAAACCGTACCATAAAAATATCGAGCAACCACAGTGTTGCGTAGTCCCGTTTTGTTCGGAAAAAAGGGAGGATAAAGGTTTCCGAAAGACAAAACTGTCTCAAAACACAGACACTCATTGCCCCGTAACGCATAATTGCCATAATTAATTTCAGGTAATGCAAAATATTCTCAAAATTATTCTAATTATAAATAAACCCGCGTAGCTCACCCAAAAACTGAGACTTGACATTTCGGAGACCTCACGCTACACTAGCGCCTCTAGCGGCAAATTCATACGCGATAGCCCTCAGTTGGCTGAACATGAGTAGGTATTAAACGGACGAGCTTGCGAGTCCGTTTAACTAATACGAAGCCAGCAATTGCTATTCCAGCCGAGACTAATGTAAAGCTTTTCTCAAAAATGGTGTATAATTCTAAAATATGATAAACTTTTTCTCAAAATATATTATAACATTTAATTTTATTCCAACATTTTTCTTATGCTTTGCCGCCTTTTTTCATTAAAAATAAACTGCAGGTGTATTTTTCCACCGAAAACACCACAAGCTGTTTCAGACCCAATAAAAAAAGTCCGGAGTTCCAACAAAATATCTGATACCGGCCATTAGACGTGGCTGTATACGACTTGTGCCAACATTTCCATGCCCTTTTTAACTTTAAAAAAAAATTGTGTCTGATTGTAGGCGCGCTAATTTATTATTGTCAAGCGAGCGCGCCTGCAATATTTTTAACTTTTTAATTTTTCGCTGACCATAAACTATGCACTTCACCTTCCGATATATGTAAAGAATAATGTCAACTGTTACGGTCATTTTTGGGAAAAATATAATTATGTTTTTATTTCTTTATCAAATACCTGGCAAACGAGCAGGCGGGTCACTTGATGGTAAGTGATCACCGCCGCCCATGGACACCTACAGCATTATTAGGACTGCAGGTGCGTTGCCGGCCTAAAAGGGGGAGGGGTAGCTAAATGGGGGTGGGAGGGGAAGTTGGGCCTCCGGATCTCCCACACACCGTACGAAGCACAGTAGCAAAACTACTATTTCACGCCGGTATTCTGTGGGAGTGTGGTACTACGGTCGAGCCGGCCCATTCGTACTGCATCCAGCAAGTGGTTACAGTGAGGCTCTATCACACGTCGGATTCACATGTTTAGCCATAATGAGGGCTTTCGCGTATGAATTCGCCACTAGAGGCGCTAGTGTAGCGTGAGGTCTCCGAAATGTCAAATCTCATAGTTTTTGGGTGAGCTACGCGGGTTTATTTATAATTAGAATAATTTTGTGAATATTTTGCAATATCTGAAATTAATTATTGCAAATATGCGTTCCGGGGAATGTCTGTGTTTTGAGATAGTTTTGTCTTTCGGAAACCTTCATCCTCCCTTTTTTCCGAACAAAACGGGGACTATGCAACACTGTGGCATGCTCGATATTTTTATGGTACGGTTTTAAGGTGTATTAAATGTGATTTTAATCTAAACTTTGTTTTCACGCCCGTAATAACAGACTTTGAAAGCCATACTTAAAAACCTCACGCAACAGTGCGCCATCTAGTGAGACAAAAAACGATAGCCCTCATTATGCAAATGTTTAGTTAAAATATGAGTTAACCTTGAGGTCGGCGTGCAGCTCGGCGCCCCACGTGTCCTGCACGCAGTGTCGCGGCCACAGCCGCTGGCGCATGGCCGGCGGACCCGCGAACACCACCGTGTCGTACGCCGCCGCTTTATCCGCTGACACCTGACAATACAAGCTGTCAAATACGCAGTGGCGGATTAACAGGGGGGCGGAAGGGGCGGCCCGCCCCAGGCCTCCGGTCTTGGATGCCCCCTAATGCCTCCGCGTTCCCTTGATCAAATCCTAAACAAGACTTTAAAAATGTGCTTAGTACCTACCTACTTTTTTATTAAACTACATTTTTTTTAAAGCTGGGGGGCCTCATTCTGCTTTGCCGCCCCGGGCCTCTGACAGGCTTAGTCCACCACTGCAAGTGCAAATACGGTTTTATTTTGCTCCTCTGCTAAACATGTGGGATCGTGCGCAGGAAAATAACTTTTTCCAATTAAAATTAAAAGAAAGAGCATAAAAAAATTCAATTAGAACACGTTAACAGCAAATACAAACAGAAAAGTGAACCTAGCACCAAGGCTCACCCGAGTCTCCTACTCTCTCTCTCTCTCTAACTCACTCGCTTGCCCCGCATTCACTGCTCAGAAGTCATCGGTTATTCAGTCCGCTCGTTCCCATCAAATCATTCACCCACATTCCCACACATATATCACACACACATATATATGGAGTAGATATGTGATCGTGCTGAACCCGTTCTATTCCATTTCCACATAAACCGATATCATCATCATCAGCCTACAGCAGTCCACTGCTGGACATAGGCCTCTTCCATGGCGTACAACAACACTCTGTCTTCAGCCCCTCGCATCCATCCGCCGCCAGCGACCCTCTTAAGATCGTCCGTCCACTCTACGTTTTCCAGTCCGTGCCATGGTCTCTATTCGAAGACTCGTCTACTCCACCGTTCATCGGTCCTGCGACAGACGTGGCCAGCCCAGCGCCACTTCAGCGAACTAATTCTCTGAGCAACGTCGGTGACTTTCGTTCTTTGTCGGATAATGTGATTTCGGATTTTATCCTTCAAGGAAACCCCCTAGCATTGCTCTCTCCATAACTCGCTGAGCGACCTTGAATTTGTGGATTAGCCCCGCAATCAAGGTCCACGTTTCGGCTCCGTAGGTTAAAACTGGTAGGACGCACTGCTTGAAGACTTTCGTTTTTAGGCACTGAGGGATGTCTGACGAAAAGACATGCCGAAGTTTCCCGAAAAAAAAAACCGATATACAAAGCGTTAATTAAATAATTGAAAACCTGCAAATACCTAATCATGGCATTTCAGCCAGACCTTCTGGAAAATAACCAGATACTTTCATGCATATTGACATGGCTGCAGGGATGCAGTTCGTTCAGTATATGAAAATTGTTTGATGATATATAGGCTATAAAAAAAGCCGTGGTGGCCTGGTGGTTTGACCTATCGCCTCTCAAGCAGAGGGTCGTGGGTTCAAACCCCGGCTCGCACCACTGAGTTTTTCGAAATTCATGTGCGGAATTACATTTCAAATTTACCACGAGCTTTGCGGTGAAGGAAAAACATCGTGAGGAAACCTGCACAAACCTGCGAAGCAATTCAATGGTGCGTGTGAAGTTGTCAATCCGCACTGGGCCCGTGTGGGAACTACGGCCCAAGCCCTCTTGTTCTGAGAGGAAGCCTGTGCCCAGCAGTGGGACGTATATAGGCTGGGATGATGATATATAGGCTATAAGAATGTGTGTTTGTACGTTTGTCCGTCTTTCACGTCGAAACGGAGCGACGGATCGACGTGATTTTAGGATGGTTCATGGGCCCGAGAGTGACATAGGCTACTTCTTACCCCGGAAAATGCACAGTTCCCGAGGGAACAGCGCGCGATAACCGCATTCAACGCGGGCGAAGCCGCGGGCAAAAGCTAGTAAACAAATATATTGTTAAGCGACGTGCCGACCCAGGATGTGGGTGTAAATAGATTCGGCTTCGTCGCATCTTATCTTAAGGGACAAGCATCCTGAAAAATTAGCAGGTATCCCAATACTCACAGGGCTGGAGGGATGCAGTTCCCGCATGTGCACGTTGTCGATGAAGGAGACGTGGTCGGGCGGGTGCCAGTCCAGCGAGTAGAACACGCTGTCAAACGGAATGGACTCCAGGAGACGGTTGATCGGCTCCACAACCTGATGACAAGGCGTCGAGTTTAAAGTAAGACTACCGGCCGACCAGCTGCTCGGGGCGGGTCATATTTGTTTGACGCCGTTTCATATCACAATGAGGGCTATCGTTTTTTGTCTCACTAGATGGCGCACTGTTGCGTGAGGTTTTTAAGTATGGCTTTCAAAGTCTGTTATTACGGGCGTGAAAACAAAGTTTAGATTAAAATCATATTTAATACACCTTAAAACCGTACCATAAAAATATCGAGCATGCCACAGTGTTGCATAGTCCCCGTTTTGTTCGGAGAAAAAAGGGAGGACAGAGGTTTCCGAAAGACAAAACTGTCTCAAAACACAGACATTCATTGCCCCGGTACGCATATTTGCCATAATTAATTTCAGATATTGCAAAATATTCACAAAATTATTCTAATTATAAATAAACCCGCGTAGCTCACCCAAAAACTATGAGATTTGACATTTCGGAGACCTCACGCTACACTAGCGCCTCTAGTGGCGAATTCATACGCGATAGCCCTCATTAAAATACACTCATCACAAGTGCCTTTGGGATATTTTTTATCCCTACAGTCTGTTCAATATAGGAATGGCCAGAAGGAAAATAGGTTCTTTATAATGCACGCTATAGAAAGTCATTCAATAAATTGCTTTTTTAAGTATGCGGTCTAAACTTAATTCTAATTAAAATATCGAAGACGTCAATATTGGTTTCAATTATTCATTAACTAACTGTTGCCCGCGACTCCGTTCATGTAGAATCCGTTTATTGCGATCCCGCGGGAACTATGCAATTTTCCGGGATAAAAACTATTCTATGTCCTTCCCCTGGACTTGTACTATCCTGTATACCGAATCTCACCTAAATCGGTTCAGCGGTTAAGACGTGAAGTGGTAGGTAACAAACAAACATACAGACTTACAATCTTTCGCAATTATAATGAGTATTAGTGAGATTAACTTTGCTATTTTTCATATAATAATTTAAATACAATAAAAAACTTTTCCTATTTTGTTAAAAACATAAACGTCTCCCTATAAAATACCTAAAGAGGCAGAGGTAAAAAACATTCTGCAGAAAACGGAACGTTTATAATATTGCTGACTCAAGAAATATTCTGTACATTATTTATAGCTATTAATCGCCAGTTGGATCAAAATGTGATGACCTTTAATCATATACAAATAGTTAACTTTTCACAACTAAAGCACTGCACCAAGTTTGATGAAATTAGGAATTGAAAAAAGCTTGCGCTTTATAGCAGACACTACGAGCAGAATATTTTTAAACAGGGAATGAGAGCGGATGAGTCCACGAAATACAGATATTAAATTATGTATAAATATAAATCGAATTAATATTATGTAGAAAATTACGTATAATGTTGTGTTATTTTGTAAGTACGTTAAGTATAATCTACTTACAAAGTAAACAAAATGATGACTTCATCTTATTACTTCTTTTATTCATCATCATTATTACGACTTCACAAATGTTTAGAACCTCTCCTTCTGTGACCTTCTAAAGTCCAATGTTATCCTGAATGGATTATAGACAATGTTGAACATTTCAATATAGGCATGTAGATTTATGAGAGCGTCTATAAGTAGATGTAAGAACAGACGCATGGTTTTACTGAAGACTTACCGACTCATATCGCCACAAATAAATCAGATCAGACAGACATCTAGACATGCATTTATTAGGTATATTACCATTGTACAATACAAGCACTACAGTCAAACGTTCAGGGCCCGTAAAAACGGTTCCACTCAAGTTTAACTGCTCGTTACTGAGGGCCACTTGCCGTTTACGACGTTTACCGGCCGGAAATATTATGGCAAATTTATTTATGATTTAAAGCGTCTTCAATTTTATTTGATTGAATGAATTTTCAATTAAGTATTGCTATTTTATTGAGGGTGACGCATTTGAAATTTGGGTATCGGCTATCTTTACTTTTCTCTTCTTCTTTAGTAAGTAAGTAATTATCCTTCATACTCGTACTTGTGTTATTTATGTATTGTATGTAAATGTGTGTATTTAGTATTTTATATTTAGTTATAGGTATATTAATGTTTTATATATTTATTGTACAGTCAAGGGCAAAGATATCGACACGGCCAAAGTTACAAAAATATAACATTAAGGCCGTGTATACATATTTTTGCAACTTTGGCCGTGTCGATATCTTTGCCCTTGACTGCACATAGTTAGGTATTTGGGGTTTACATATGCATTTATATTTATTCAAATTTTTATGTTTTGCTTTATTTGTCGATCCTTGTTTTTTGATTGCTCTTCTCTAACATTCAAAGATTGACTGGCAGCAATCCCTTCAGGGATAAGTCCGCCTTTGTACTTTACACTTTACTTTTTTTCTGTAACCTTTTTGTTTTTCCTTTTAGTACAATAAAGAGTACAAACAAAGAAACAAACAAGCAAACATATTAAAGTGATATTCAGTAACCTGAAGCCGCATTGCCTAACATTTCTGACACTCGCGATAACAATAAAATGACAGATTTCGCGTACAGTCAAGGACAAAGATATCGACACGGCCAAAGTTGCAAAAATATGTATACACGGCCTTAATGTTAAGTGCATAGAGTCGCGTATACATATTTTTGTAACTTTGGCCGTGTCGATATCTTTGCCCTTGACTGTACAAAAACTGACCCTTGATTGCGATCGCGAGCGTCAGAAACGTCAGGAAAGGTGATTAATTTTATTCGACGGATAAATGTGATGCCGTCTCTCTATTCCAGGGTTTCTCAAAGTGGGGTACGCGACCCCTAGGGGTTCGCTATTATTCGACGGTAGGGGGTTCGCGACAAGGTTTACGTGATGGTGGCTGCAAGACTGGCAAGATGATTAAGATTGGTTTTTGGAGTCTTTTTGTATTTTTTAACTCCAAATTGTTACTTATTTGTTTTTATTTGTTGTTGTTTGTTTCAGTTGTATTCCTTGGCAAGACGATTTACATATATTTGTTACCTTTTATTGAAATAAATAATATACATTATATTTAATAACTTAGTTTCTCCAACAGCCAGTTTTATTACTTTCTTTTGGGGGGGGTTCGCTGTCGTCTAGAAACTTTAACAGGGGTACGGGGAGCCATAAGTTTGAGAAACCCTGCTCTATTCGAACGAAACAAACAGAGACGGCATCACATTTAATCCATGATAGTGAAACAGGGGTAGGAATCACAATCGTTTTCACCAATTCCTTCTGCCACATGATATAAGACAAGGGTAGAAATAGATGGCAAATGCGTTCGCGAACGTCAGCGCGTTAGTCAATAATACCTACTGATTCTTTATTTCATTGACTTCATTTTCTCAATGAGGGCTATCGCGTATGAATTCGCCACTAGAGGCGCTAGTGTAGCGTGAGGTCTCCGAAATGTCAAATCTCATAGTTTTTGGGTGAGCTACGCGGGTTTATTTATAATTAGAATATTTTGTGAATATTTTGCAATATCTGAAATTAATAATGGCAAATATGCGTTCCGGGGCAATAAATGTCTGTGTTTTGAGACAGTTTTGTCTTTCGGAAAACTTTATCCTGCCTTTTTTCCGAACAAAACGGGACTAAGCAACACTGTGGCATGCTCGATATTTTTATGGTACGGTTTTAAGGTGTATTAAATATGATTTTAATCTAAACTTTGTTTTCACGCCCGTAATAACAGACTTTGAAAGCCATACTTAAAAACCTCACGCAACAGTGCGCCATCTAGTGAGACAAAAAACGATAGCCCTCATTGTCGCTACATGATTAGTTAACTTTTATATATACTTAATGAATACAAAAAATACCTCCTTTCAAAACACAGATTTACATTTTTAGGCCAAGCGAGACCGATATAAACCTCGTGTTTTTGCATGTACTTATTGAAATTTAACGCCAGTGTCACCACGTGCTGGTACTCGTAAGTTATTAATATTTAATGAGACAAAATGTATGTCGCGTTTTTTATGCTATTTGTACATCGAATGCTTGTGCTTATAGGTTCACAATCCCTACTAATATTATAAATGCGAAAGTAACTCTGTCTGTCTGTCTGTCTGTCTGTCTGTCTGTTACGCTTTCACGTCGAAACCACTGAACCATTTTGATGAAATTTGGTATATAGATATTTTGAACCCCAAGGATCAACATAGGATACCTTTTATTCCGGTAGAGGGCGCCACCGCGCGATAACCTAGATCCGCGCAGACGAAGTCGCGGGCTTAAGCTAGTAAAATATAAGCTCGAAAAATAAACACAATTTGGAAGAATAACTCGTTCTAACAATAAATGCTCTATTAAGGAAATTAATTTCACGATTACAAGCAAAGTTAACCTTGCTGATAGCACAATAGTCCCGTCGCCAATTTGTGTTCCTATTTTAATCGTTTTTGTACCAGTTTGGTTGATACAATAAACTATCCGCGGCCCCGTGACGCTTAATGGAGGACGAATTTTTTGTTTCGCCGAATTTAGATTTTATTACATTGTAACAAAAAACGTTTAGCTACCTATTTTTGCATGTCTAGTGACAGTAAAGATTTAGTGCACTACGACCCAAATTAATGTAGCCGAAACCAAAAGACTATTTCATTGACTGTAGGTGTATAGTTGTGTAACGCCCCAAAAAATACATCGAGAATTTCATTACCACTGAATATAAAACTCGCATCAAATTTCATGTCTCTGTCGGCGGCCGATCGTAAAACCGCCAGATCACGAAATTCCTAGGCATATCGTGAAATGCCGCCATTTCATGAATTGGCTAAGGGACATCCGCCATATCGTTCATAACTCACCGTTTAGCGAATTGCCTAGTGACGTTTAGGCAGATCATGATATTCCTAGGCATATCATGAAGCGCCGCCATTTCATGATTTGGCCAGTTTAGGCAGATCATGAAATTCCTAGGCATATCATGAAACGCCGCCATATCGGTTCTGGCACTTCGCCGCCGCTGCCGCGGCACGCTCGCTTCGCTCGCTCGGCTCGTGCTCGTGATCACATTAATACTAACCACTCCTCGCTTCGCTCGTCGAACCTAAATTTTTCTATATAAATAAATAACAACTAGTGAATACTTATTTACCAACAAAATTCTAACCTCTAAAATACGGGCAGACGTCCATGGTTTTTCACATTGTGCACAGAATCCGTTTGATTCACATAAAAGAACGGAGCTGATGTTAAAAGTTTCTTTTGCACTTCTATTTTGAATTCAATCACTATTTTCGGTTTAAAGAGCATTTTGTTGCGACGCCGACATTTTTCACGCGCTAAACAAACACGGGTCGGTCAGCTGGTCACGGACGCCATTGCATACGCAGCGCCACCAGTGGCCAAATAAGAAACTATTTTACGATGTGCCCGGTATAGAGCTAGGAATATCGACGAATGCGTTGCTCTAATCGATCTGCCGTATTATTTCTCAGGCACATCGTGATATGCCTGGCCAACGTTTAGGCATATCATGAAATGGCGGCGTTTCACGATATGCCTAGGAATTTCGTGATCTGGCGGATTTTACGATCGGCCGCCGACATCTCTAACCCTAGGGGTTGTTATTTAATGTATCACGGGACATAAATAAATGAATAAATAAATATCACGGGACAATTCACACCAATTGACCTAATCCCAAAGTAAGCTTAGCAAAGATTGTGTTATGGGTACTAAGCAACGGATAAATATAATTATATAGATAGATACATAAAACATATTAAATACATATTAAACACCCAAGACCCGAGAACAAACATTCGTATTTTTCATACAAATATCTGCCCCGACACGGGAATCGAACCCGGGACCTCAAGCTTAGTAGTCAGGTTCTCTAACCACTAGGCCAATCTGGTCGTCACGTCGTTATGTAGTCATTAAGTTTCTATATTCTATCTTTCTTTGCTATTTTCGTATGATTTTGGTAAGAATCTTCTAAAAACTACCTACTAGAAAACTTAAAAAAATGGGAATTCGTTCTAAAGTTATGTTGTGTTTATTTATCATTCATTTTGTTTAAATAGATAGAAATATATAATACGCTTAGTACTTCTCGGATTAAAGGGCATTTATTAATTTACGCCATTATGTCTGTCTTTTATGTACGTTTGTGTGAACTAAGAAATAAGGAGTAAATAAAAATTCAGGAGTAGGTTCTTAGTAAACAATTAAGTCACATGTGCAAAACTTTCTATATTTCAAATATAATTGAACAAAACCAATAACATTTATAACCAACTTTATACAAATCTAGTCATACTCCTCCACTTCGCCGAATTCGGCCCCCGTTTCCGACACTAGCTAACCTCTTTTTGGCCACAATGGATGCCGCACACAACCGATCAATTACACTTTGCATTAGCATAAGCATAACATCGCGATTTATCGGCCTATTATCGTAATGAATGGGGTTAGGCCGTATAAAAGGCTAGGTGGCCTTAAACATAACTAAATTAAGCTTGATTATCTAAGCTCATGTAATGCATGAATTAAGCAACCCGAAGCCGTGGTGGCCTAGTGGTTTGACCTATCGCCTCTCAAACTGAGGGTCGTGGGTTCAAACCCGGTTCGCACCTCTGAGTTTTTCGAAATTCATGTGCGGAATTACATTTGAAATTTACCACGAGCTTTGCGGTGAAGGAAAACATCGTGAGGAAACCTGCACAAACCTGCGAAGCAATTCAATGGTGCGTGTGAAGTTCCCAATCCACACTGGGCCCGCGTGGGGACTATGGCCCAAGCCCTCTTGTTCTGAGAGGAGGCCTATGCCCAGCAGTGGACGTATATAGGCTGGGATGATGAATGCATGAATTTATTTATTTGTTTGAGACAACTAAGCCAATATCTAATATATAAAATTATCAGGTCAAAATTGTTTGTGACCAAACTTTTTCGAAGCAGCTTGACCGATTTTTATGTTTTTTTTTGTGTAGGTATAATCAGTAGGTTTGAGAATAGGATGTAAACTATTTTTCATACTTCTATGCGGACGGAGTTGCGGGCAACAGCTAGTAATTATATACATTACACCTCGTCCTAAATATGTCCCAATGCTGGGCACAGGCCTCCTCTCAAAATGAGAGCTCAGGACTTGGTTCCCACGCGAGTCCAGTACGGATTGGGAACTTCACACACGACAGTAAATTTTTTTTTCACCACACAAGCTGGTTCCATACTTTTGTCGTGCGTGGGAAAAAGTTCCACTCAAAGCGGATCGTGTTGGACTGACAATAATTAAGGTGGTGAGGATGAAATGATTGACGCTCACGCGAAGTACGATAGTGAAACCTAGCTGCAGGCAACAATCCGAACAAATCATCTGAGAACTCCCCGTAACGGTGCTATACATACATACAAACTGAGACATGGATGCACAGAGAAACCAGAAAAAGAGACCAATCGAACCCAGGTCTTCAGCATTCCGTGCTACACCCCTACACCACCGCTGGACAGGGGTCTAGACACAAATTTCTCCTACGCACACATATCTCAGGTTGCTTTTTTCTACTACACTACTTAAGCGGCACTAGCGACATCTATGTTTAGCTCTCATCGAGAGACGTCGGCACTCTTTCGGAACTAACCGCTCACGCAGACAAGAGATGTCGCGAATAAGCAATCAAATTATGATTGGTTTTCACAGAGGCGAAATATCGCTAGATGGCGTTAGTATCGTGAGGTCTGTTTGACGTTTGCTCGTGATTGGTTAAATAACTAAATGAGCCAATCGCAAGCAAACGTCAAACGGACCTCATTGCAGAGAGATGTTAAATCCCTCCGCATATTTCTTGGGACAATAGTCTGGTAGTTTCCTCTTACCTTCCACACTTAACCACAGCTAGAGTCCGGAGTTCATAGTTGGCAATAGAGAGCGCTCCTGCTCATTCTCAAAACCCGTTAGTCCCTTAACCGCCTTTTACAACATTATACCACCCCTAAATCACTTCAGCAACATTGTTTTCTGTAATTGGTTGGTTAAATTCAAATTAGCAACAAAGCAACAACTTCCGGGTCGGTAGAATAGGAAACCGCAGAAAATATACGCTATTACAGTTAGTAAGTATGAATGAATATAAATGGCCAGCCGAGATATGAATAAAATAAGTCTTTCGTAAAAATAATAATAATAATACAAGCTTTTTTTGCTGACTGTACTTTTTGTTGACTGTACCTACTTGTATTGTCCGTTTGCATACCAAATTTCAAGTCGATATGCCATTAACCGTTAAGGAATTCCGTCCTGTGGAGACAATCCTTGTTTTTTTTTGTTATTGCTCCTCTACCACTTAAAGGTTGACTGGCAGAGATCCCTACAGGGATAAGTCCGCCTTTGTACTTAACACTTTACTTTTATTTATGTAACCTTTTTGTTTTTCCTTTTTTGTACAATAAATAGTATAAACAAACAAAAAAACAAATAAACAATCCTGGCCAGACTATCAGGATGTCACTACCAGATTATTGTATTGTCACGCAATTTACATAAGTATGCAAATTTCAAGTAAATCCAACTACTGGAAGTTGGTCGAATTTATCTTGCAAGATTTGATTACAGACGACAGACAGACAACGGTAAAACTAAATAAATGCTTGTAAAAATATTTAATACCATCTTGGAAACGATACGGTTTGTATTATTATAATTCCATTTTCATAAACTTGAATTTAAAAACATACATAAACACGATTCTAACACTATCCAAGAACATTATCTCTTAATCTCCGTTTCAAACTAACTTCAAACTTTGATGATATCTTCAAGCTTGATAAGCTTAACTTAGCTAGCTTAGCTAACACTAATTATAGAACTTTGCATTGCATGCTTGAATAGAAACTATAACAAGGGTGTGCTTCCACTGTACTTCTGTTTCAATGGAAGCTCATCTTAAGGTAATTTCAAGCACTAGGATTAGATATTTACAATTTGGCGCGGGTGTAGTACTTAAATATATATTAAAAAAATATTTATGCAACGTTAGACTATATTTTCGCTAGATAGAGCTATATTTTCAAAAAAATAATTGAAAGGTACTCAAAAAAACTGTTCACAGTTTTGTGCTACTGCTGCACTCTGACGGCAGAAAATTGCAGTAATATTCCCTATTATGCTGAGGCCTTGCTGAGACTGACCATTTCGGGCACAAAAAAATGTGGTAGAATTTTTTTTTGTATTTTTTTTATATTTTTTAGTTTTACTGTTATTTGTCTGACCCGAATAAACTTCTATTTAAACTAAACTAAACTTCATTTTCGAATCTTTCTTTCTTACTGTAACAAAAAATCATTCGTCGATACTTCTGCAAACAATCCAGGCTTCATATCATACATACTGTGCCATGTTATAGGTACCGCTCGTGCCAGGTACGGCCTGTGGGTACGGCCGAGGTGTGAACTCGAGCGGAATCACCTTCCCTTTGACGGCCAATTTAATTTCGGCGCTTTGCCACAATCGGCGCGGTTTGAGCTTCCGTCAATCAATGTTTAATTTAAATTTCTAGTGCACTGCTGTCGAAAAGGTTTCGTTTTATCCGATTGACTGAGGGAAGGTCATGTTTTTCGGGCGTATGTACTTATGAATGTATATTTTTTTGGTCCTGTCTATAGCCTCAAGTGAGATAAAGGTAAACCAAAAATATATGACTATTGTCAAGAGGGCGCTATTGTTCTTATTTATATGACAATAGTTCAGTATAGTCGGAACAATGATATTTTGTACCTTTCGGCGTCGAGACCCTTGGTCCGTGGGGCCCTGGCGCTCTGAGTCTCTTCAAAGATCTATCAAAGAGACTCAGAGATACCACAGGAGACCGAAGAGCTGGCAGTTTCCTCGCTCAACGCAACACTCTTGCGATCCAGCGGGGAAATGCTGCCAGCATCTTTAGTACCTAACTTAAACTGCAACAGTCGGGACCTATTGGTCGGTAATTTTCGGGCTGATCAGGATTCAAAATGGCGCCAGACTATTGAAGTATAAGTTACTCAACCACAGAATAAATAATAGTACCACGCACAGAAGTTGCACTCCTTTGATCTTGAAGAAAGCCGCCGTTTTAATAGCCTGCAGAATTAGGCAGGTACCGCGTTCAATCAAAGTCGCACCTTAACGTCAAGCGCACGAGAGTAGTTACTATGCTGTGCTGCCTTTTGTTCCGATCATACCTCAAGTAGTCGCGCGCTGTGTTTATCACTATAATTATGGACGAGTGGATGCCTGACTCAACAGAGTTCTAAACTACTGGGCTTGTTTTCCGATTTTAGTTTTTATTGAAAAATTTTGTAAAGCAGCAGTGCTTGCACTGTTGTGTTTCGGCGTGGAGAGTGAGACAGCCGGTGAAATTCGAATTTTGTAGTAGCCCCCCTGGTCTGCCGCCGGGCCACAGAATATTAGCACTGCTTGAGAGACAAACCAATGTCGCATACTCCCGTGCTAGCCGCTCAGGTGCTCCACTAAACTTAATGAGCGTCTGCTCTAATTCAAATGCCAATCAATATTTGGAATGAATTCAAAACGGATTCCGTGTCAGTTAGGCAATACTGCAGTGCAGCTACCCGCATGCAAGGAAGATTTATTGCTTTATTTACTTAGTTTTCGTTCTACAAGGCAGTTTAGACACCGAATTTATCACTTAGCACAAAATTAGAATAAATTTGCCTCATAAATTTGGCCACGCTGATCCGGTATTTGCTTGTTCCAAGTTTTTGCAAAAATTGCTGCGAAAATTTACAAAAATTACGTCGTGTTTTTCAGTAGCGTTGTATAAAACAGTGCTTTTAACTTAGCGGAAATTTCGTGATTTCTTCCGATCCCGTGGGAGTGTCGAAATAAGAAGCACCTAGCCTATAATACGTCCATACTAATATTATAAATGCGAAAGTGCGTGTGTTTGTTTATTTATATGTTAATAGACAAACATACAAACAAACATCCATACCTATACTTATATATATACTATTTATAATGTGTGTTTGTATGTTTGTAAATGACGTCTGTAGGTGCGGCAAAACTGTTTACATGGTCACGGTCTACTAGATCGGCTGAACCGCTCTTATTGTCAGTTCACGCTTGACAGCTTCTAATTACATACGCCTGTCCACCATCGGTGTATGGTACTCATACATTTGTCATGTTACCATACAATTCTAACCAACAGCATTGTCATGGCAGCCTAGGTTTTGGCCAACGCATGGTCGAGGGTTCAGATTGTGCGAAATTTACCATGATCTTTACGGTGAAGGAAAGGTTGCGAGGAAACCAGGACACACTCGCGTGTTCAGCGGTGTGTGTGAAGTTCCCAATTCGCACTGGGCCCTCGTGAGAACTACAGTCCGAACCTTCTGATTCTCTGAGCAGGCCTGTGCCAGTCAGTGGTACAGTCACCTGTATTAATATAGGTATGCTACAGCGGAGCGCGCAAAAATATTTGACACGTCTTACCGACCCTAGAAATAAAGTCGTATCAGATATTTATGCACGCTTTATTGTGTCAGATATTAGTGCTGTTGACTGTACTTATATAAGTAAGTCGTTATGATGATGAATAGGCAAGTAGTTAGTCATATATATTTAATGAAATAAATCTGGATTGGAAAATCTCTATACTTATATGTTTTCTGTGCTTATATTATGTGTTGGTGTTTAATATTGAGTTACTAGCTTTTGCTCGCGGCTTCGCCCGTGTGGAATCAGGTTATCGCGCACTGTTCCCTCGGGAACTTTGCATTTTTCCGGGATAAAAGTAGCCTGTGTCACTCTCTGGCTCATAAACTATCTCTATGCCAAAAATCACGTCGATCCGTCGATTCGTTTCGACGTGAAAGACGGACAAACATACAAACACACAAACGCACACACTTTCGCATTTATAATATTAGTAAGTATGGATAGTGCCCTTAGTGTAAGTTTTCGGTTACAAAATACGTCTCGATCGCGTTCGCGTTAAAATCTCAATTTGTATGCAAACACGAACAGCGCCTCTAGCGGAACGTTAGCGATGTTCGTGTTTCCATACGAATTGAGATTTTAACGCGAACGCGATCGAGACGTATTTTGTAACCGAAAACTTACACTAAGGGCACTGAGTTATCCGAATTTAGGATCTCGTATGAGTGAGTCTCATGATAGTTTCACGTTTTTTTTTTATTATTCGACTGGATGGAAAACGAGCAAGTGACTCTCCTGATGGTAAGAGATCACCACCGCCCATAGACATCTGCAACACCAGGGGGATTGCAGATGGGTTGCCAACCTAGAGGCCTAAGATGGGATACCTCAAGTGCCAGTAATTTCACCGGCTGTCTTGCTCTCCACGCCGAAACAGAACAGTGCAAGCACTGCTGCTTCACGGCAGGATTAGCGAGCAAGATGGTGGTAGCAATCCGGGCGGACCTTGCACAAGGTCCTACCACCTGCAAAAATGTTCAATAGTCTAAATGATTTTCAATTTCCTGATACATTTCCTCATACACATTTGGCTCGATCGACTAAACTAACCCACACAGACAAGACTTATCTATTAGTCGATCGTTGACGCGTTGTTAGGTCGATACTTACACAACGCTATCGACGTGGCCCTTATCGCAAGGGCGTAGAGTTCAAAATGATAACGGTCACGGTGGACAGGTAAAAGAGGTATTGACATATGGCTTGATAATTTTATGGGTATGCTGTGACGTTGCATTTTGTTTGGCTATCTTTAGGTGTTTTTCAGTTAATGGAACTACCTACTGCGTTTTTTTTGCTAAATAGATTAATTACGTTACAAGTTTATGGTCAGCGAAAAATTAAAAAGTTAAAAAGATTGCAGGCGCGCTGGCTCGACAATAATGAATTAGCGCGCCTGCAATCAGTCACATTTTTTTTTAAAGTTAAAAGGCCATGGAAATGTTGGCACAAGTCGTATACAGCCAAGTCTAATAATGGCCGTATCAGATATTTTGTTGGAACTCCGGACTTTTTTATTGGGTCTGAAATAGCTTGTGGTGTTTTCGGTGGAAAAATACACCTGCAGTTTATTTTTAATGAAAAAAGGCGGGAAAGCATAAGAAAAATATTGGAATAAAATTAAATTTTATAATATATTTTGAGAAAAAGTTTATTCTATTCAGAATTATTCACAATTTTTGAGAAAAGCTTTATATTAGTCTCGGCTGGAATAGCAATTGCTGGCTTCGTATTAGTTAAACGGACTCGCAAGCTCGTCCGTTTAATACTCATACTCAGCCAGCAATTGCCTACTTCCAGGCCAAGACAATAATCTACTATTAATTAACACCAACACAATAGTAAGTACGGTTTACGGCAGGCGCAGTCGCAGCCTGAAATTTTGGAGAAGGACACTAATAATACATCGAGGCTAGGGGTTAATTTTTTTTATCGCTTCAGAGCGATCATTTCCAAGCAACCTATAACTCATGAGCCACCGTGGGCCCGTTTCACAGTTAACGTCATATACCACGCGCCATATAAATATGCCTAAAAGTTCATTACGTAATACTCAGTTTTGACGCATTTTTGCGATACATTTTTTATGCGACGTCTTTACGTTACTCCCGGATTGTGTTCGAATCGCTTAACGGTATAGCGCCTATTCAATTATTGGAATTATACCTTTATAGTTTTTGTGGTACTAGTCGTGGCAATGAACTTTTAGGCAAAGTTAGGCGGCGGAAGGTATGGTGACATCGCATTAATTCACAAGGAAAATCACGTATATGCACGGCATGAGGTGTCGTATGTCGCAAAGTGCACTGACCTCGATGCCGTCCTGCTGCGCGTTGCACTTGCTGATGTTGAGGGTACCGGAGATGAAGTCGTTCTGCACGTCCACCACCAGGAACGCGCTGATTGGACGCACTATCTGCAACAGATCACGTCCATTACTTATGTGCTCCTAGTATCCTAGTTAAAAATAATAGTACATTACTATAGAGGCCGGGAAGTAATAGGTATGAGGCTGGCAACACCGCTTCTCGCCGATAATACATAAAAAAAAAATTGGAGTTTTTTTTAAAGGCTGATCGTCATGATCTGTGCCTCAAATGTATGTGGAATGGAAATTAAAAAAGAGCCTCTTGCAGGCCTAGGCCTCCAATTTTGTATGAAAATTCATTAACTACCTCACATCTAGCCGCACCTGAAAAGTAGCTTAGCAGCCTATTTTATTTAAGAAACATAACAGCAATGTTTTATTGCAATTTTGAGATAAAAATTTTAATCCGTCAGTTAGATTACAGATGTGAAAGAAGCGGAAAGTTTCCAAAAAGTTGGCAAAGTTCTCGGAAATTTCCGGAAATTTGCACAAAAAATATAGGTCATTGTAAGAAATGGAAAATTTAAATCCCCATACTGTAGAGGAGTTTCCGAATTATTCCTGTATGAATAATTCCGCAATTTTGGAAAGTTTCCTTTGGCGCATCAGTAACTTAGATTATCATAAAATGTTAGACATGTTTTTTGTCCACAGATCTGGGAAATTCCGGGATTTTAGTAAATTCTCAAATTATCCTGTCGTTTTCATTGACGTTGCATTTAAAACAAATGTTCAAAATGTTATGACGCTAAGGTTCTCCCCACATCTATCAGCGCGGAGTCGAGTTAAGTCGACCAAAAACCGCTTTATGTCCAAGCAATAAGAGCGAAAAAGACGTCTTCCCGTCAGTAACCGATCGACGTCTTTTTCGCTCTTATTGCGTAGACATAAAGCCGATTCCGCTTCGATAGGTTTGGGGCCCCCTAAATCCAGTGGTTGTTATATCAATATTTTATCCCTATACCGGGATAAAAAGTAGCCTATGTGTTATTCCAGATATCCAGCAATCTACATACCAAATTTCATTCAAACCAGTCCAGCTGTTTTAACGTGAAAGTGTAACAAACATACACACACTCAAACTTACGCATTTAACAGGATAAGTAAGTACAATGTACAGTCAAGTTAATAAACTTTGATCAAAAATATCTGAACACGCTTCTACGCCGCTAACAATAGAGTCGTGTTCAGATATTATTGATCAAATTTTTGCTAACAAGTTGATGAACTCGACTGTAACATACATATAAATTCAACGACGTATCTACCAAGGTACTCTGTGAGCATTTTTTGAAAGTCGGGTGTAGTTTCAAGGAAAGAGAGGTGAAAAATTTGAAATATAATGTACACTTTTGACTATAGAAGTACAGGTAGACCTTTAATTTTTTCATCTCTTTTTAATCTAAATTGTATGTGTGAAGCCGGGCCGGTCGCTGATGTCAGTATCAGTTGTAGTAACCACGTGCATTGATAGCAATCAATCAATGCGCGATAGCTAATCCGCGATTAATTATTCGTAGATTGTTTGTAATCGCGTTTGAGTCGAGCCTCTGTTTAGTTTGTTTACGTTTTTAGAGTATAAACCGAGTAGGTAGGTTTCTTCGAAGACTTCGAATATAATATTAAACCAAAATAACGTCTTCATCGATGGACGACATCATCGCGAATGAAATTAAATGTAGGCTACGATAATGTAGGTTTCTATTTGTTCTTGGCCCTCTGGGTTGTGGCAGAATATCAGTGTTTTGCTCCTATGAGCAATGTTGACCACTGAGCCATGACCCTTTTGCACTACTGCAGCGCACACAAACAATTGAAAATTGTTTACATTTAAGTTGGACTGTTCTTTTTTTTCTTATTTATGTAATTTTGATTGTGTGTGTTTGCAGTAACAAATAAACGTTTTATCTATCTATCTATCTATTTATCTATTTTTTTTTTTTGGTTTTATTTACACATGGATCAGTTTAGTATTATTTATGTATCATTCCGTGAGTCAAATACGGTTCTGACAGAATATCAGCGCTGCAGGCGTCTGACGCCAAAATCGTGTATTTCCATTTTTGTATTTCTTTTTTGTTTTATTTGTGTTTGCTGTTTATTATGACTTAATGATGATGGTGTTTATTGTTTTTTTTGTTGTTTTGATTTTGTTGTATTTGTGTGTCTTTGTGAATGTGAATAAATGTCTTCTTTCTTTCTTTCTTTCTACCAGAGATTTGCGAGGAATGTGTTTGTCATAAACTTGAACCAATGGAAACGCTACGCTACACACACAGACCTATCTCCGTTCAGCGCAGCTCTAGTGGAAACAGCTCGGCGGAGAATAGGTAAATGAAGCGTTTCTATTGGTTAATGAGAAACAAATTCCTCGCAACGCATCTTATCTGTACCACTACCATGAATTTACAGTGACCGTACAGTCAAGGGCATAGATATCGACACGGCCAAAGTTGCAAAATATGTGTACACGGTCTTATGTTAAGTGCATAAAGTCGTGTATACATATTTTTGTAACTTGGCCGTGTCGATATCTTGCTCTGACTGTACTCGATAGCGACGGCGTAAATTATTTGTAGAGGCGCTGTACCATTCTCCATACAAATAATTTACGCCGTCGCTATCGAGTACGGTCATTGTAAACTCATGGTAGTTGTACTGGTGCAAACGAGGCCATACGCTACGCTTCGTTTACGTCAGTAGGTACGCCATAGTCTGCATGGCGTATTTTGCAGCGTCTATGGGTCTCCCTACAACGCCGATGAAAAAAATAATGCTTTATGTCCACGCAATAAGAGCGAAAAAGTCGTCTTCCCGTCGGTAAACGTCGCCCTTATTGGGTGTACATAAGAGTTTTTTGATCGGCTGAAGCCGATTTCGCGTCTGTAGGTTTGGTTGGGTTAGGTTAGGCCTAGCGAGAGGAAGAATCACTATTTCAGGAGTACCTACCTAAATCATATAAAGATTATAAACCTCTGGTCTAGCTAGAAGTTGGCACTCACGACTTTGATCCAGTGGTTCCAGCAGAAGGTGAACTCCTCCTTGTCGATGAAGCCGTCGCCATTCTTGTCGAAGACCTGGAAGATGTGCCTGGCGCGCTCCTCGGACAGCGGGTAGATGTGCCCCTTGTCGTTGCGGAACAGAGCCTTGCAGATCACGCGGAACTCGGAGAAGCTCAGCTTGCCGTCGCTGGGGACGAAACTTTGGTTAGGCTGTGTTTGCACTAGAGATATGGTGATATTATATACCAAACTTCCAAATTAATAATCATCATCATCATGTCAGCCGAAAGACGTCCACTGCTGGACATAACCCTTCCCTAAAGCTCTCCACTCAGATTGGTCTTTAGTTTCCGCATCATACGCGATCCCGCGATCTTAACCAGGTCGTCGCTCCATCTTGTTGGAGGCCTACCGACAGCTCGTCTCCAGGTCCGCGGACGTCATTCGAGAACCTTCTGACCCCATCGGCCATCAGTCCTGCGAGCAATGTGCCCCGCCCACCGCCACTTCAGTTTCGCATAATAATAATATTACCAGATATTATAATAGGCTTTTTGATTTAAATTAAAATTAAAACTTGTTTAACTCTACTTGTTAATGTTTTGGACCTTGGTTAAAAACAAGAATTATAAAAAAATATTTCTTTTGCAAAGAATTCAATTGAAGTATAAAAACATAACCCAAAAGGGAAATTACTAGTGATGGGCCGAAAGTGGTTTGAACCGAATACGAACTTCGGCCGAACATTCGGTAAAAATAAAAAATCGGCTGAATTTCGGCCGAACTTCGGTTCAACAACCTGCTTTTAGTGAATTTGAAATACGAGTAGATATATAAGAAAAGATTGTTAAATTTGATTTTTATACCCGGGAGACGAGCTGTCGGTAGGCCTCCAACAAGATGGAGCGACGACCTGGTATAATATCGCGGGATCGCGGTGGATGCGGAAAGCACAAGAGACAAGACCGATCTGAGTGGAGAGCCTTAGGGAAGGGTTATGTCCAGCAGTGGACTTCTTTCGGCTGACATGATGATGATTATTATTAATTTGGAAGTTAGTTTGATCATATATTAGATCATATACCCTTTAACGATTAAAGATATTTAATGTTTCTCAAAGTTTAGTTCAGTTTACTTTGTAAAAATTGTGAACCAAAAACTAGTTTTTTTTTAAATACCTAATTTATTGAATCGGGCGTTACTTTGCGGAGGTCCATATCAATTAACTAGAAGAATTTCTTTGCTCACCCGCGACCTTTAAGCTAACTAGCTTTTTTTGCTAAGGTCGCGGATGAGCAAAGAAATTCTTTTTACGATTTTTTTTAATTCAATTTACGAATTGTAAGCAAAGATTTATTAAAACAAAAGGTATATTTAATTTTTGTAGCATATTTTACTGATATGACAGACATGCTTTCTATTAATTTCAGTCAAAATAGTACAAGTAGGTTCTTATTTTCTGGTGCCGAATGTTCGGCATTTAAACCGAATTTCGGCTGAATACCGAAGTTCGGCTCAAGCTGCCGAAATTCGGTTAAACGAATTTATAACGAATTTCGGCCCATCCCTAGAAATTACTGAGACAACTACTAAGGTACCAATTACTGAGACAACTACTAAAGTGTCAAAACAACTACTAAAGTACCAATTAGCATTGCTAAATCTGATTCATCTACTATTCTACCTACAAGTTACGTCAATATATGACCATGAGCATGACAAGGTTTTTTCTATACAATAGATAAGTAATAGAAGTAGGTAATATAGGTACTTGCTAAAATATTGTAGTTTAGTTTTAGAATTACAATAGAAAACCTATTTTTTCCATTGAAATGTTTCATCTATTTGCTTTGATATACAACATCAATTGCATGAATTTTGTTCTATTATTTTGAAGTTATAATTTCAAAATAGAATGTAAAAATTGTATAGACAAATTTTACGAGCTTCCCTTTCCTCACCACTCTTCCCTATTCTGGGCATTTATATATCTTTATTTTATTAAAAACTACTTTCAAAGTCGAACATTTTCTTACACTGTGCTACTTTCATCTCTCACTTTCTCTCTTGCGTAAGAATAAAACACTGGCCAGTCCTCTAAATATTCAAATAAACCAACTTACTGCAGTTGCTCAGGATCAAAATGATTTGCCCTGAGAAATATGTCTGTCAAATTTTTAGTCTCCAACTCCATTAGTTTAGGCTGACCATTGTCAGTCCATAGAAATACTCCTTTAAAAGGTGTAGAACTGTAGAAGACACCATTTAATTATCCAACTTAGTAAAGTTGAAAACGCCTCAACATTGACATTTCAAAGTTCAGTATCTGAAAAATGGCTGGACTGATTTTCATGAAACAAAGCTAAAAACCACTATAAGGAAACTCTCATTTGCATAAAGTTTCAGAGCTATGATGTCACACACAGACAAACAGACAGATATTGGTGTCAAACTTAAACTTATAACTCCCCTTTTTTTGTGGCAGGGGTTAAAAATCTATTTGTCTTCCACTATCCACTTTTTTCTCACCTCACCCATCACTCCAATCCTATAGTTTCAGGATCCAAAATACCAGTGTGATTAAAAGAATAAAACGTAACCACATTATTGAAGTAATGCAAAAGGCACTGGCCCAAATTTACACATACCACCATTCTTCATGCACCTCATCTGATAAGTCTGGCAACTAATTGCAGATAAAAACAAAAAAAAAAAACTAAGGTTTCACAGCTATTAATGTGCATTGTGCATTGTATGTGCCCTTAAATTAACTTTAGCAAAACTTATTTATACAATTATGTATAAAGGATGATGAGCAGTAATTTATCATGCCAGTTCATATTAAAAAAGCCTAAATTATTTGTGACTAAGTATATTATAATGCAAAAAAATTATGAATAATTTTAAGTGAAATTTGGTCTCTGTCCTCAATACATTATTTATTTTGTGGCTATAAGTTAAAGTAAATCAATGGCAAGTTCCAACCGAAGTTGGTAAGCTCTTTTAGTCATAAGAACTGAAAAACAATTTAAACTTTTCAAACTTCTTCCTTTAATTTTTACATAAATTTTCAGTAATAAAAGTTAGTTTGGCGCAGTTTTTTTTACTTTGCTGAAAATCTTGAATTATCATTCATAAATGTGGAGTGACTAAGCTAGCAGGTCTAAACACGTACCCGTCCTTGTCAAAGGTATCATAGCAAGCGTCCATATCGAACAAACAATTGACGTCAAGTGGCGAGCCGTTGGCAACCTCCGACATCGTAGGTTGGATCGAAATAAGCTTTTCGCCGCTGGGGCACTGTGTTATATACCGGTCGAGCTTCATACTGCTTCAGTAACTAACCTAGACAACACGCACCAAAACAAACGCTGTAAAGCCTTGTAATGGTATGAGAACACTGATTTTATTGCTTTTAAACTGAGTATATTTATTACTGATGAGTTACCGCTTAAATGTTAGAGCTTTTATTTCAGGAATTCATGAAAATAAATATTTTGAATTATGAAATCGCGTAAGTTAAAAGAGATATGATTGTTGTGAATGTCATTGTCATTGTTAACGTCATTGTGACGGTGCACGTTTTGTTACAGTTGAAAATACATTCTAAGTTGTGTAATTTAAATTAAAATGCATCATTACTAATTTTTGTCTGAAAAATTGCATAATACATAACTACCATAAAGTTATGTTTGAAAAACCTTATTACCTGTTATTATACGGTTACTTACAAGGCTCTTGGAACTTGAGGTCAAAACGCTTAGCCATTCATTCACTCATTCGGAGATTGTAGCCTGTGGCGGTAGAAGCGTTTTCCATGTATAAATTTACAACAAGAGCGAAACACACACTAACTCCACATAGGTACTTCAAATTTTCAAAATAGATAGAAAAGCTCAGTTTGAAAAGATATTTCAATTAAAAATAAATACAAAATGTTTTGTAACTTTTTCCTTTTTACCTGACTCCCCGGAGGAGTCGTTAAGTTAAATTAAATTAACTTAACAGAGCTCTGGACTGTTTTTTTTTCTATTTACTTTTTACTTATAGTTTTTTGTTGTTTAGTTCTTTTCTGTTTTTATTTGTAGAATATTTTTTGTAAGCCTCAACTTCTTAACAATTGAAATACTTCTTAAACTTGTCATTCGATTCGAATTTCAATCACTCACTCACGTCATGTTCACGTTCATTTCATTCTTTTTTCTTTACCGCGAGTCGAGCGTCTGCAAAAATATTCTCATATTTCTCATATTCTAAATATATACTCAAATTACGTGTAATTGAAATTTGATAGTAACAGCATAGTGTTTTAAACAAAGTGCCGATAAGTTCTAGCACGTTCTACAGCCGTGGCGCAGTGTAACTCTAGCGTGTTATTTTTGTGTCGTCGGCTTCTGCTACCCATGTGGTGGTAAACCATGGTTATAGAGAAAGTGCATGGTCTTCAGGCCACTAGTATGAGTCTGAACGACCGTTTTACGATGTTAGGGTCGGCGCCGCCGCCCCGGCCCCGAATGCCGCGCCGACGGCCGTCAGTTGGCAGTTTATTTAACCAAAACATCAAGTTTAATCAAAATCAGGATTTGATAGAACAACTGGCACGCCGGTTGGAACAGCAAGCCAGGAGGGTAAGTGTATTTGATTTATCACATTATAAGTATTGTCCAAAGTAGGTACTTACAGACTGGACAGTGTGTTTTATAATCCTATTATCTGGTGAAATAGTGGAAATCATTCAAGCTCCTTCAAATCTATGAAAATCTATAGTTAATAATTTATAATCTTGAAGTAATTTAGAACAAATGAAAAAGGCTTTTCGATAGAATAAGCAAGTGAATACTAGTAAGGTAAAAAGGTTAGTAAATAAATCAAAATAACTCATAATCCCGCATCCAACAACTCTTCTGGATTATTTGCTTGAGTATCCTATACCAGGAAGTGAATGAAACTAGGAACAAAAGTTGACAAGTCATGGATAATTAATTACATGCTTATATGGCGCCTGGCTGGGTATTACATGGGTTAATTCACCAATTTTTATTTAGTAAGTATCAACATGGAGGATATCATCATCATATTTATATTGTTATCCCTTCAAAATTCCAGCAATCCCTCCGTCAACGACTGGGGGTGGGTCCAGGGGCTCTGCGTCGCTTTGGGAGCGAGAGCAGCCTGCCCGGCCGGCTCCGTTCCAATAGTATTGGCAGCCTCAACCAGCGCGGCATAAAGAGCCGTATCTCATGGAGGCAGTCCCATGGAAACCTCAGGTGGGCTTGGACAATGTGTGCGAACATGCGCATACTCCGGGGGAGGGGGCAGGGGAGAGCTGGGGGTTGGCCTTGAAATTTGTATGCTTTAAAATATGTATTATGCTTATGCATTAACTTAAAAACCTATCAATCTGCTAATGTGTGTGAATTGCTTCCCCTGGGCCAGAAGCTAGGTAACCATTGGCTGCAGATGATATTGTCTTATTGCCCTTAGAATGGAGCAGCGATTTCCTAAGTTACCCGAACCACTTGTTAGGAAAAATTTCATGGCATGTGTTCCTGCTTAATTAGATTCCTCATTATCTGCTTGTGACCGAACCTTGTTATCCGTGTTGCGAAATCATTGAAAACACTTGTGTTTGCTCACATATTTTTAACATGTACGGTTGAAAAATTAATCATGACCCAGGGTGGAACCTTTTATTAATCAATTTTACTATGATTTCTCTGACAAAAGTATGAGATTTATTTATTTATTATATAATTTCGTCGTTGCTACTGCAATACCGCGTAACTAGCTTTTTCCATAAGGTATAATTTTCACTGTTAGAAGAGTTCTAATCTAACATTGTATTGATCTGACAATGAGAATTGTACTTTATGGAAAATGCTAGTTACGCGGTATTGCAGTATCAACGACGATTTGTTTGACTGTACACTTACCCTGTTTTGTCCAACTAGACGGAGACGGCATAACATTTATCTACAAAATAAAATTTATCAATGAGTGGTTAAACAGACCCTAAACTGGTTTGCTATGTCGTTTTGAACTTGAAACAATAGACTGGTTTCTTTTTCTTTCTCATTTGAAGCTTCAAGAACAAAAAGAAAACCAGTGGACCCTGAGCTGAGTGACATTAACTTCTAGACTTAATTTCTAGACAAAATTATTCATGTGTAACAGCTATTCAAATATGGCTTGTACAGCGTATGCACCTATACAAACAGTCTTGTTTTTCTGCGTAAACATATTCACTATCAAACAATTCTGAACAATTACTGTAGCACCTCTTTCACAAGAAATGATGAGATAAATGAGTCTTATAGCGCCACATCGACATTGAAGGATGGCTGTCAGCTCCTTAAATCATGTCCTGTCCACAGCCAGCTTATATAGCTGTTCCACCTTGTTGAGTTTTTGCCGGAATCTCAACAGTTTTTTTTTCCGAAAAGATGGTACATTTTTTGACATTCTTAAGTGCTTGTTATACCTAGCTTAAATTGAATATATTTAGCGGCTGTTTCACCATCCATTCATTAATTTTAACTGGCGGATAAATTTAATGTGATGCCGTCTCGTCTATTCAAGCAAAACAAACAGAGACAACATCACATTTATCCGACAAATAAATTTAATCAATGGATGGTGAAACAGGGCATCATAATAGTTTGTAGAACAATACTGTTGGTTTCAGAGGATATGGTCCAAATACGCGACTTTCCACTGCTATAGTCTCTTCTTTTTTGTTTCAGCCGGGCTGCGTCATTCGGCAACCTGTCGCAAGGCACGTGGCGCGGCCGCACGCTGCGCGGCTTCCGGCGCCGCGGCGCCAACAGAGCTCTGCGCGGGCGACTCAGGTACTATTCAGATTAATTGTCAAACTCAAGTCACTCGTAGACATGGACTAGGTGACCCCAAGACCTAATATCAAAACTTGACAACCTTAACTATGGCTGTTTCAAAGTTGGTTCGGGCGCAGGAAAATGCTCCAGGCCACATGTTTTACGTATGGCTGATTTGTCATATCGTGCTGTCCATGACAAAGTGCTAATATTAATTACTACCTATCGTTTCAGGGGCGGCGTTAATTTCGGTCGCGTGAACCGCGCGTCCAATGCGGCGGCGCGGGGAAGATCCGCGGGCAAAACGGCGCGGGGGGCGGCGAGGGGACGAGGCCGGGGGCGAGGTGAGTCCAACCACTGTCACTGCTCCATTCCATCACTGATTGTATATTGAGTGTATATTTTATACTTATACACTATATATACACATGCCGAAAGTCAATCACATTCACAGGTAACGGTCACCACTCAATTGTCACTGTAGTCACACTCGCACTTAACAGTTACTGTTACAATCACACTCAACAGTCACTGTAGTCGCACTCTTCTTCTTCTCTTTTAAGATATGGCTTTTCTGTCCTAATTAATGGACAATTCGCCAGTGTCAAAGTCAAAGTCAAAATATCTTATTCAATTTAGGCCACAACAAGCACTTATGAATGTCAAAAAAATCTACCACCAGTTCGGAAAAACCTCTGCTGAGAAGAATCCGGCAAGAAACTCAACGAGGTATATATATATTTTTTTAAAACAGATTTACAATATTATTAAATGATATGTATACATCACAGATTTAACACAACTTTATTTATTGTCAAGGTAAACTCTCTTTGAGAGGACGTTGTACGGTGATTGTAGTTTTTTGCAACTTGATAGTAAAATTCCAGAAACCATGTGAGGACAACTTGCGCATTAAAAATGCCAGACACAAGAGCAATATAGAATTTTGTGATCACTGTTCACTGTTAAGGTTAATCGCCGCATAAAACACTATCAAAATTATACTTCAACTAGTCAGAAACAGAAATATCAAAATTAGATATTGTCTACATCCGCCATGTTCGAATGCTACAAATCGAATCCGTACTCGCACTCAAAAGTCACTATAGTCACATTCACACTCAACAGTCACTGTCACAGTCGCACTCAACAGTCACTGTAGTCGCACTCAAAAGTCACTGTAGTCACATTCACACTCAACAGTCACTGTCACAGTCGCACTCAACAGTCACTGTAGTCACACTCAAAAGTCACTCACAGTCTCAGTAGTCACAATCAACAGTTACTGTCTCAGTAAAACTCACACTAAACTGTCACTGTCACACTCACACTTAACAGTCACTGGCACACTCACACTCATACACACACAGTACCACTTACGCCCTCACAAACTTGCGTGTTTATAATATTAGTATGATTGAATGACCCAAAAAATTTCCAGGTGGTGTTGTCCGCAACCAGGCCCCAAAACCTGTGCCAACCAAGGAAGAGTTGGACCACCAGCTAGATCTATACATGGCCGGCACCAAGTCTGCGCTCGACGCAGAACTCGACACCTATATGAAAAACGCAATGGACACCGAGTGACAGTGCTGTGATGTGTGAAGTGAAGTGCTAGTGCCGAGACGGAGGAGGGATTGAGTGACCTTAGATTAAAGACAACAGTAGATTGTGCACCCTCTTGTTGACCAAAAACATTAATGACAGACATTGTACCGCCTGAACCACTCAAGCTACAGACTTGAAATTTGGCAAGCAATACTGCAGCAGGTTTACGTAAACTCTTTTGGACGTTTTTTCAAACACAAATAAGTTATTTTTCCAGCATTTTATATTTTGATTCAAAGTAGCTCTACCTCTGTAACTACTTATATATTATTAGGTATATTAGACATATCAAATTTTTTTTTATTCTACTGGATGGCAAACAAGCAAGCAAGCAAATTTCACGGGATAAAGAGTAAAGAGACTTACATACTACTTTAATACTAAGCATTGGCTGGCTGTAGGTTTGCTATTTGGCATTATATATTCCTTACATTACAGAAGTACTCTTAAGGGATTTTTTTTAAATTTATGCATTATAGGAAATAAATGGATTAATAATGTCATTAAAGTGGATCTATCTCCATAACTATAATTATTAGACTTCAAATTATGAGTATAACTTTAGCACACTGTCTGCGGTATATACTTCGTTTTTTTAGAAAAATGGTAAACAATCTTGACAAGCCTTTTTATTGAAAAAGTTTAATAAAAACGCTAACTATTACTTGTGATGCCAAAAGAATGTAAATGATGTGACTTTTCCAACAAAAAGACCAGTCAAGATCACTTACCTTCTTTCTAATGCTAAAAAAATGACTTATTCCTTTTTTTTTAACTGAAGATACTTCAAAAATTAAGTTGTGAATCTATGCTGTTGTCTTAAATCTATGAAACACGCCATCCTACTCACTCCCTGCTGACTACTTTATAAACGCATTGCTGAAAATAGGACTAATGAATGCATAAAACAGGGACTCTAAGGGCCTACGCTAGTCAACGCGGTTTGCACGGTGTAGATAGCATGAGCAGCGCTAACTGCGTGCGTCGCGTGCGACAGATTTTACTAGACGACAGACGACGACGACCGCAGGCGTGCACCCGCGGAGTGCACCCCCGCCAACTAGCGTACGCCCTTACACAGGCAGTGTTGGCGCCATCGTGTAAATTCACTTTGTAAATTATTGTTGCGCCTTGAAAATTGGTGCATTGAACTCCGATGACAGCACCGCTTCTAGCCCTTGGTCGAGATAGAGCAAGATTGTTTACACTGCTTCCGAACGTCTCAAAAGCGCGATTGTAATTTTATTTTGCTCGGGAAACTGGAGGCGCGCATTGCCATCTGGCTAATAGAGCGACCGCTTCTGCGCTACCCCTGGGCCGGCGCTGTCCGACGGCAATACAATAGACAAGTCTGGAACTGGATGGAGTTTATTAAGGGTCTGTTTCACCACATGTCGACTAACTTTATATCAGTTATGCCGTCTCTGTTTGCTGTCCGAATAAACAAAGACGGCATGACTTTTATCTGACAATTAAAGTTACTCGACAAGTGGTCCCTAAGTGTGACACATACACAACACTGATAGTTAAAGTTGGACACATAACACCGATAGTTAAAAAAACTTGTAATACGGCACAACAACTGAATTTTTCCAGCCAGTTCTTTTGTATGGCCAGAGATCGCTTACCATCAGGCGATCCGCCTGCTCGTTTGCCCCCTATACCATAAAAAAAAATAAAAAAAATGACTAATTCACGACCAGGGCCCAATGCAAATAAAGTACAAGCTAAAGTATTAGTGAATTTCAATACAAAATCGCTATAATATTAGCTTGTACTTTGTTATGCAATGGCCCAGGTTGTCGTTTAACCGCATCCATATGGTACACTATTGGTTAAAATATCTTTTGGAACTCCATCCATATAAGCAGAAAACTCTATGGTTAGAAATTTTTTTTAGCAAAAAAACATGATCATCTTGTGGAGGTACTATTAGGTGTAATATGCCTCTATGCACACTGCTACGTATTTCAAAGTGACTCAAGTCAAAGGACTCATTGATATGACTGTATACTGTTAAGTTTACTTTTAAGTAGAGTTTCTAAGGTTTTGTTGGTTTGTGATAACTGCATCGAGTAACATTGTATTCATTTTGTGATAAATTGCATAAAATTCAAAAGAGACATACGTAATTTTTGACAAGTGACAGCTATGTAGACCTAAGATGTAAGACATAGAAACTTGCGCTGACGTGGGCCTTGCATATCGCGTTTTTTAAAA